>NC_056733.1:809950770-810097559 GCF_019279795.1 Protopterus annectens | reverse complement strand
TTCTGGGGTGAGGCAAAGAGATATATGTCTGGGCTCCCCCATTTGCGTGTCAACATGTTGGAAATTCATGGTTCCAGTTTCCATTCGTGTGGGTCCATGAGATTTCTGCTTAGTTCGTCTGCCAGAGTATTCATCTTTCCTGACAGGAATTGAGCTTGTAGTTGTACTTGATAGGTCAAGGCCATGTTCCACAATGCCATGGCTAGTCTGCAAAGGGGGTAGGAGCATGTACCCCCCTGCTTGTTTGTGTACCACATAACCGTGGTGTTGTCTGTCTTTATCATTAATTGTCCTGTAAGAAGATAGTCCTTGAAGGCTGTCAGAGCATTCTGTAGAGCTAGCATTTCTTTTTGATTGATATGAAGGTGCATTTGATTTGGGCTTCATTTTCCCCGAATGCACTTCCCTGCCAGATGTGCCCCCAAGCATAGTCTGATGCGTCTGTAGTTAGGGTTTGGGCGGCAGGGGGTGGCGTGAATGGCAGCCCCTTGTTTTGGTGGCAGGCCTCTGCCCACCATAGGAACTCTAGTTGCAGCCAAGGTATGATAGGAATCATTGTTTCCAGACTGTGACAATGCTGACTCCATAGACTTTTTAAGTACCACTGAAGTTTCCTCATATGCAGTCTTGCATATGGAATTAGAAGAATGCAGGAGGCCATGAACCCCAAGGCTTGCAGTATTTGCCTTGCAGAAAGCATGGTTTTTATGGCCACCTGTTTGAAGTAAGTCACCAAATGAATTTGTTTCTCTGGTGTAAGGAAAGCCATCTGGGCAGTTGTATTCAAGCTTGCACCCAGGAATGTAATTTTTTGAGAGGGTACCAGTTGAGATTTCTTTTCGTTTATAGTGTATCCTAGACAAGTTGGAACCCTTTTTGCAAACACCAGATGGTTTGGAAGAGTGTCCTTGTTTTCTGCCTGAATTAGACAATCGTCCAGGTAGGGATATATCTGAATATTTCTTTGCCTGCAAAATGCAATTACTGGAGCCAGGCACTTTGTAAAGACCCTGGGTGCAGTAGATAAGTCAAAGGGCAGTGCAGAGGACTGGTAATGCAAGTAGCCTGCTTTGAAGTGGAGGTATTTTCTGCAAGACTCCCTGACTGGGATATGCAGGTAAGCCTCTTTTAAATCTAGAGTTGCCAACCAGGCATCTTTGCCTAGCATAGGAAGTAACTGGTGAAGAGTCAGTATCTTGAATTTTGGAATGTCCAGAAAGGTATTTAGAGTAGATAAGTCCAGGATTGGACGCCATGATTTGTCTTTTCTGGGTACCAGGAAAAGTCTTGAATAGAAACCTTGTCCCTTTTCCTCTTCTCGTACTGGTTGAATAGCCCCCACGCTCATGAGGGAAAGTACTTCTTTCTGGGCCTCTGCCCACTGACTTGGGGGCAGGACTGGCCATCCGTTTGGAATTGGCAACATGTGGAAATGAAATCTGTATCCCTGGGATACTATATTTAAAACCCATTTGTCCTGGGTTATAAGTTGCCAGTTTTTTGCATGAAGAGCCAGTTTTCCCCCCAAAGGGGAGGCTAAAAGGTAAGTGCTTGGTAAGTGTAAAGGGAAGTCATTGAGACTGCTTACCATAGGGAGGTATCTTGTTGTTTCCAGATTTGGTAGAGGAGGCACCCCATTGTTTTGTTCTGAAAGTCCCTTGTGACTGAAACCTGGAGCCTTTGGAATGTCTAGGTTTGACTTGAGTGGCTCTGGAAGGAACTGGAAAGGACGAGTCCTTAGTAGGCCAGTGCCTACTAAATCTTGTAGGTTGCACCTGTAAGAAATCTTTCACAGTTTGCATAGATTTAGCTTTATCTTCCATCTTTTTTAAAACTTCTTCAGCCTTATTACCAAAGAGACGGTCTTGTTGTAAAGGAACGTCCAACAATTTTGCTTTAACATGATCAGGCAGATTTTGCTCTTTGACCCAAGCATGCCTTCTTAGCACAGACCCGGTTACAGCAGCCCTGCAAGAGGCCTCCAAAGACTCAAAACCACATTGCAAAGTATGTTTTCCAACTTGTTTAGCTGAATGCAATAAATCCTGTAAATCTTTGTTTTCCACACAGTTTGAAATTAACATAATTTTCTGTTTAAGCAATCCCATGATATGCTGTTGATATTTTAGCATATGAAATTGACAGTTTAAAGCCCTGATTGCCAAGGTTGCAGAAGTGTAAACCTTTTTACCTCATCTATCCAGCACCCTGGAATCTCTATCAGAAGGGGTAGGATTTTTAGCTGTAGAAGCCTTAATGCCCTTGGGGCCCTGAGAAATGGTTTCAGGATCTGCAGCAGGATATTTAAAAAGGAATTTGTGGAACTCAGGAACCCTGTAGTATCTGTCTGGCTTACAAGGAGCCAGAGGCAGAGAATCAGGAGCCGTACTAGATTCTGAAAAAACATCATCAACAATGTCTAGAACAGGAGGTATAGCCAAAGGCCTAGGCTGAGGAAGAAGAAGAAAATCCTTAAGTCTCTTTTTTGATTCAGAGAAATCCAGACTTTCCCAGTGGAAATGTTCCCTTAAGGTATTTAAAGTTTCCCCAAAAGAAAAATCCTCAGGGGGAGAAGCAGAAGGAATGGAATCTTCTGCATCAGAGTCCTCATAAGAAGGTATAGACAATTCCTGTTCATTAGAAGAGTCAGAAGAAATAGAATCCTGTTCAGAAGATTCATAATGAAAGTCTTGCCTAGGCCTCTTTGAAGGGGGGGGGGGGGGGTTGGCTACCCCTGATCAGAGTAATTACATTTTCAGCCATTTTGATCATTTGGTTTTTAGGCATAGGGGCCTGCACATGAGACCCAGGTGTAGGTAGAGGCCTGCAAATCAGAAGTAGCGGGTATCAGGGGCTGTGAAAGCGCCTCACTGAGTACCAGCGAACTGGTGACCGGCTTAGGAAAAGCATCGTTGGCAGTTTTGGACCTTAACGGCCTGTCTCTGTCTTTTTCTTTGCATTTTTTAGGTATTTCAGTAGTCGGATTGCTAAGCGATGACATTTCTGGATAATTAAAGCATGAGCCAAAATATTTAGAAGCAAAAATGTACCGACGTTTCATAGTGCATTGATTAAATAAAGCACAAAACCAACAGCAAGGTACATTATGGTCAGGGCCTAGGCAAGGAATACAGTACAAATGAAAATCCTTATGAGGTATTTGTTTCCCACAAGTAATGCAATTATTAACTTTTACTGACATTGGTAAGGAGCAAGAAAAAGTTCCCCCAACGGGGTACTTAGCTTTATAGTTGAAGACTTCGGATCTGAAACTTGAAAACGAAAATATCAGGAATCGGCCAACCGGCACTTGCGAACTGCTTTTGCTTCGGGCACCGTGTGGCAAGAAAGACTGATGTAATGGCGTCGGCTGCATGTTTTATACCCCTGACAACCTAACGTCATGGAAGACAGGACAGCAACTGACGCAGGACCCAAGACTTTGTTAATCAGGCCTACTGAGGGCATCCTGCCAGCAGATTACCCAAATGTAATGACTGCAACAGTGAAACACGAAGAACATCTACACAGTACACCTGTGATCTCGGGATGCTGAAAGTCAGGAATAGGTGAAATTACTCTGGTTATGTGCAAGAACATATCCAAGTTTTGAATAGGAGATCTGTTAGTAGGCATTTCACAGTATGTTTACTATTTAGACATCTAATGTTATGGAGTAGAGAATTCAAGGCCATAGCAAATGCATAGGAATAAAGAGATTGGCCTAAGCTATGTAAGCAATGAATAACAGTCAGTGCAGCGGTATTGAAAGATCTTAGTTGATGCATGATTTTTCTGGAAGGTGAGCACGCCAGAGAGGGCAGATATTTTACTTGGTTGGTATAGCAGTTGATGGGTCAGGAGAGGTTTACTGTATTTTAGTAGGTTAGAGAGTTCGAACAATCCTAGTTGTCTTAGGGAAAAGCAACTGAGTGGCTATGAGCTCTGTGACTAGGTGTTATCCAAATGAATTACTTCTGATCATTCAGTGAGTATGGAAATAGTGTATGACTGCTGCAATACTGGGGAATTTTATCTGAAGGCAGATTTATGTGTGCGTCTGTGTGTCTGTATTATGTGTATACATATGTATATAAACAAAAAATATATAGCAATATGTAGATATACATGTTCATGTAGAGTGCTATAAATATACAAAATTACATAGTAACTTACAGAACTACATGTGGAAAGATATGTTTAATCAAGACAATTACCACAAACACACAATTAATTTATTTCTCTGTTGCTGTGAGTATGGATAAAGAAAAATGACTACTTGCACCATGTATACAAGACTGTGCAGTTAATATGTAAAGTTAGAATTATTTATAACAGTAAATAGGTACATTTAGCCTTTTTATTTCTGTATAAAGTCTCCATGTCAAGATGCACTGCTTGGCAGTGGTTGAGCAACATGCATACCTATCTGCTGCTCCTGAATTGGCATTATCCGCATTACTTACAATCACATTTCTGCCATGTTATTGTACATATTGATGCAAGTAAAAGCAGTTTATAATCTTTAGTCATTTAGAAAAACCTAAATGAAAACTCCAGCCAAGCTAGAACTTCCAATGAGTGACCTCCCAAACGTCCTGTAACAAAGGCACATGGGATATATGCAAATGACCCTTAGTGCTGGCACTGTTGCAACATATGGGTTTCATTAACTCAGTAAATGCATAAATGGATTGAGGGTGGTGTGATGGGAGACAGGAGGGTAACAGTGTATTGTGTCTAACCAGCATACCTCACACGTGTACCTAATTTGGCCTTACACCTTTGCTCTGACATGGTGAAATCAAAATTGATTCTTGAATAAGGTTTTGGATTGTCTAGAACAAACAATGAAAATTCTTGCGATGTAGGAATAATTATCCTGCAGTGGGTGCCACTTCATGCACTGTGTGTGATCTGAACCAAAGGAGTAGTACTGCTACTTAGAAAAGATTTATAACTTTGAAGCTTTCTCAACGAGTTGAGGTTGCTTCTGAAAGAATAAGAGATATGCCTGAAAGAAAGAAAAATAAAAAGGTTGTGTGAAGCTATTGTAACAAAAAGTAGAGGCTGACATAAGAGCCTTGGGAGGCTTTGGGAGGCTACTGTTAAGACAAAAAAATATTCAGTTGTTAGGTAAAGTTTGACACTATAGTTACTGTTACACAGCATAACATTAACCATGCAAAAATAAGTATATGGCCAGCCAGTAAGCACTGCACATCTGGGAGATGAACCTTTTACAGGTTACCTCTGTCCATTAGAGACATAGGTGCCAAACCAGGATGAATTTCTGGTTATCTGTCCAATTGTCACTTGAATTGGGTTAGGGAGGATCTCTGCTTCACATGGATGGAAGTCTGTTCCATAGATGGTGTAGTCTCTGGGATACATACCTATCTCTCCACCAGGTCTTATTTATATCACAGGCAAGGTTTAAGTCTTAAGAACAGGTAATTCTGGTTCAGTTTGTTTTGTGGATCTGTAGGAGGTCCATCAGAGTGGGGTCAGACAGTGCCCTGTATGTTAGGCATAGATCTCCCCTCAAAAGCCTGTAGGAAACAAAATACAGAGATAGGGCCTTGAGACGGTCTGCATAGGACATATTACTTACTCCCTGTGTTCTTTTAGTAAGGAGCCTCTGTGGACATTCATATTGTTGGATATTCCTGGTTAGGTACATAGCATAGGGGGCATTGTACTCAATGATAGGTCTGATGAATGCCGAATACAGCGGAACAAAGACTTCCTTGGACTAAGATGCTATACCTTTGTTTATAGGTTATACAACATAGAATGAGTTCCTCACCACTGTAGACACATGATGATCAAATGTTAGATTACTATCTATGTGTGCCCCCAAGTCCCTGACTACTGGATTAACTCTAAGGGGTGTATTGTCAATATGATAGTTACCAGAGATGGATGACTTTCCAAAGGATACTATTATGCATTTCTTGGCATTTGGTTTTAGTCCATGGCTCTGACACCAGTTGTTTTTCTGTGTCAGCCCCTCCTGGGGAATATTTGTGTCAGTGTGAGATTTAATGGCAGGTCCTAATTTACAAACATTTGCAAATTTAGTCAGCCAGTGACCACTGACATTGGCCTTGACTTCTGAAAAGTAAATGCTAAAAAGGAGCGGTCCAAGAAGTGATCCCTGAGAGACTCCACTTGGGACTGGCCTCTTTGTAGAGGTGGACTCCACAGTTCTAACTTCCTGGGTCCTGTCTGTGAGCCAGTTGGCTATCCACCAGGTCACATACAGGTCTGTACCTAACTTCTTGAGTTTGTCAACAATACCTGAGTGGGGTATTGTGTCAAATGCCTTGGCCAAGTCAAGGTAGGCAGTGTGAATGACTTTGCCCTCATCCATTGCTTTGGTGACCTTCTCGAAGAAGTCCAGCAGGTTCAGTAGGCATGATCTGCCCTTGACAAAACCAAACTGGGTTGGGTCCAGTGTCTAGTGGTTTATTATATCTTTATTTATCATCTCCATGATAATTCTTTCCATGGCTTTACATATAAGACTAGTGAGACTTACCGGTCTGTAGTTTCCAGGCTCTGTAGATGGCCCACCTTTGTGCAGAGGGATGACTGTTGCCTTTCTACATTCATGAAGCACTAAGCCTGTTTGAAGACTACAGTTAAACAATAATTCCAGAAGCCCTGATAGGTCATGTTTCATGCTATTTAAAAGGCATCCTGTGATATTGTCTGGGCCATTGATGCAGTGTTCTTGGTCTTAGAGAGAGCATTAAGGACCTGTTCCCTAGTGATAGTAGGGGGAGTTATATTTGATGATATTTTCCGAGGGAAGGATGAGGGGAGAGAGGGGTAAAGTTGAACCTGAATTTATCAGCTAGGAGGTTTGCTATATCTTCTGGCTCAGTATAGGTGGCTCCATTTACAATGAGGTCTGCCCACAATTGTGTATTGCCTTTGAGGTTGCAGACATAGCTAAAGAATGCTTTGTGGTTGTCCTTGGCTTGGGAGGCCAAACTTACCTCAGATTTGGCTTTGTTAGACTTTATTTGTCCTCTGAGTTGGTAACTCATGGGAGACAAAGTTGGAGCATAGGGAGTTGATATGGCTATTGAAGCTAAGTGCAACACATGGTTTGGGACTTAACGACCAGGTCTGTATAGCTCCAATATTAAAACTGAGTGCCAGTGCTGTTTAAAGTCTTTTCTAAACAAACTTTCTTATATTGCTTTTAAAGTGTTCTTAATAACAAGATTTTTATCATTCACTATATATTTTGTATGTTTTGAAAAATGGTTTGATATTTTACTGTCGTGACAACGCTTTCTCATTTTAATCAATTTATTTTAATTCATGATTTTTAATCAATAGCTTCAGTTTTGTGACTGGATAAAAGTTAACATGCGATTGTTTGAAAAGGATATTTAAACTGACTAAGATGTGATAGTATGGTTCTGATGAAATCCAGTACTGTTTTAGGGATAAAACCCTTGATATTTAATAAATAAATGCTTTATCAGCATTCAGTTGTTCCTTTTTTTTTGGAGATATCTTCTGAAGAGTTTGTGATCTGATAGTTCTGTTTTCAAGGTATACACCACGTGAGCCTGAATTGTTTCTTTCTAAATTTGGAATTCTAGGCTAGTCACATGAAATGTTTCACAGCTATGCATGCCTCAGCAAATAAGATGCCTCATTCCAAATGTAGTATGAGTCAGAGCTAAGAAGGTGTCCAAAACCTAACTTGTTGATATAAATGGGCTGGCTATAAGGCTCATGGTGCAGAGCTCAGATGGGTTTTTTCCATTTGTAAGCAATACACATTCTTGACAGTGAAGAATGCCTGTAGCACCCAATTCTTTTCCTTTGTGTTTTACACATTTTAACAAAGGTTGCTTCATGGTGACTCATGCTGTAGAACACATGGGCACTGACTTATTTAGAACCATAACTACCATGGAAGATCTGTATTTCCAATATTCTGAACCAGGAGACACTTCTATGTGTTACTTTTGGTAAATGCATTTGTGTGCCTCTCAGCCTTGGCCTGTGACTTGTAACCTGATGTGATGACTGCATGCATCAATCCAGCAGCATTCATATACAAACTGTGTATCTTCTAACAGTCTCTGGACTGCATACATTCTGGAATGCTTTCAATATTTAGTTATTTCTCTGCTGAATCATGGTTCATAGTTCATAGTTCATAGGTTCTTACCAGGCTAATGCCCTGAAGGGCCATTTTAAGCCTAGCCAATATCCCAAGTTCAGAATTAAGCCCAGTAACACGTGTCTGTGAGATGAGGACCTTAATCATTATGCTGCATAATCCTTATGGAGTTTTTTGGTGACAGTTAGTGACTGTGGCTTGTGTTTAGAAGTAAAAATCCTTTATATATGAGTAACATATAGAATATCAGGTACAATGTCCATGCTGAAGGAATATTTTACAAAGCACATAAGTGCATATGTGTCTATCACAATAAATAACTTGTATGTTGAGTGAAAAACCTCCCCAACCCTGCACATATATACAAAATACTAATTAGTGGAGAAGCCATCTCTCTTTTAGATAAAAAAAGAATGTAACTGGCATCCTCTAAAGTACCTTAGTCTAGATGACACAGTCGAATTTTTTAATACTACCTTCCTGAACATCCTTAATTACCATACCCCCATAAGATTTTCCAGAACCAAAGCACAACCCTCCCCATGGCTACAGAAAACCACTAAGTCAGAAATGAAAAACAGGGATAAAGCCTGGGAGCACTGGCGCAAAACCAAAACCCCCTCAACTAGACAGAAATTCCTAGAACTACGCAATAGAGTCAAAAAGCTAATAAAACAGGACAAATTCCAATACTATCACTCTGCCCTAGACTCCTCACAACACAACCCCAAACAATTCTGGTCCTCCATAAACTCCATCCTCCACCCAGGTAAAGTCAGTACCCCTCCTCCTAATATCCCTCACTCCTCAGAAAATATTGCTACCTCATTCAACACACACTTCACCCAAACCATACTATCACTAGCTAAACAACACAACCCCCCTCCCCTCCAAACCACACCTTTAACTAGTAATCTCCCCACTGCCTTCTCTTTTTCTCCTGTACCTACCTCCAACATAAAAAAACTCTTAACTAAACTTAAACCCACCAAATTAGCAGCAGGCAACCTCCCAAGTGAATACCTACAAATCACAGCTGATGCTCTGGCCTACCCAGTATCCATCTTGATTAACCGATCTCTGTCAGAAAGTTACATTTCCACACTGTGGAAAGTATCACATATAATTCCCCTCCACAAAGGTGGACCCTCCACAGAACTAACCAATTACCGCCCCATAGCTATTCTCTCTCCACTCTCCAAAATACTAGAGAGATGCATACACTCTCAGGTCTCAGACTACCTCCTTACTAACAACCTCCTTTCCAGTACTCAGCATGGTTTCCGACCAAACCATAGCACCACCACTGCCTTACTCTCCTTTACTAACACTATCCTTCAGCATAAAAACAATGGCTATCGCTCCTCTGCAACTTTCCTAGACCTATCTAAAGCATTTGACATGGTCCCACACAAACAACTTATCTCTGTCCTCAATAACCTATCCTTCTCACAATCAGTAACCAACTGGTTTCAGAGTTACCTGTCTGACCACCAACAATCTGTTGTATGGCAGAATGACATATCTCCCCAACTACCTGCCTACATAGGGGTTCCCCAAGGATCCATCCTTGGACCCCTACTCTTCTCTGTTTACACGAATAATCTAGCCTCTGCCACCAAACATGGCACACTCATACAATACGCAGATGACTCAACCATCATCTGCTCAGCCCAGTCCCTACCAAAACTGCAAAAAGTCACACAGGAAGCCTTTTCCTCTGTTGAAACTTGGTTATCCGATGCCCAATTAATACTCAACCCAAACAGAACTAAACTACTCATCTTCCAACCCACAAAACATACTCAAAACAACTCTCACTTTAACATCACAGCAAAAGACAACACCACTATATACCCAACTGAACACACCAAATTTCTAGGAGTGGAAATAGACAATAAAATAAAATTTGACATTCACATATCCATGATCATAAAAAAAGTCCACAAAAACTAGGAGCGTTATACAGAAATAAGCAATTTCTCACCAAAGCAGCAAAGATTTCAATAGCAAATTCCCACCTTATCTCCACCCTACTTTATGCGTCTCCAATATATACCAACCTAAGGCAATGCGATCTAAACAAGCTAGAGACCTGCTACAACAAAATCGGCAAATTTGCCACAGGGGCATCCTACCGTAGTTACCACTGTCTCTCACTTGCTGAACTGGGCTGGCTTGAACTCCCTCACCTCCTTCAGTGGTATCAACTCTCACTCGCCCACAAACTAGTAAACCGTCTACTAAATGTCCCATCCCTCCAGAATCTACTCCAACCCTATCGCAACACCAGACCACTAAGATCCAGCAACAAAAATCACTTGCAGATCACTAAAGCCAATAACTCTGCTGGTGAAGCACTATTCTCTTGCACCATAGCCAAATTATGGAACTCCCTTCCACCCACAATTACCTCCATACCATCATGCACCCACTTCAAAACTTTACTAAAAGCGCACCTAAAAACATGCTGGCTATGCCCTTGCAACTCCCACTCTAATATCATCCACCCCATCCAACCACTACCTTTCTTTCCACTCCAATAACTACCTTAATTATAGCAAGCTCAGATGCTCATAAGCCTAGTACTTATTATACAGTAGGAACTTCTCATAGTAACATTTGTTAATGTCTGTTATGTACTTCACAGATAAAGGTTCTTGTTGTCTATTGATGTACTATGTTCTTCATCTGTAAACATGTTGTAAGTACTTGTTATGTTAAATTGTTAATCGCTATGTAATCCAATGTAACTACTGTCTGTTAATTTTAACTGTGGAGCTTTTCTCCCTGGCCTCCGCTGAAAATGGACCTACGTACAGTCGGACACTCCCTGTCAACAAATTTAAATAAATAATAAATAAATAAATAAATAAATAATAATAAATAATAAAAAAAGACAGATTATCCTACTCATTTAACTTATATGCTGTATTTTCTAAGGCAGTGATCCATTTAGCTTCTCATGTTTTCTAATACAATAGCTTTCCTCCAACTGATAACTTCAGGTGATTCCATATGGGGATTCTAGACCCCCAGACACCTGAACACCTGAGTGTTTTGTGTATATATATATATATATATATATATATATATATATATATATATATATATATATATTTTTTTTTTTTTTTTTTTTTTTAATTAGGAAGATACCTATTTCTAAACTGGTTGGGAAGATGTCACATACCAACATTTTTTATTGAGGTGCTATTCCAACAGTAATGTGATGAAAGGGACTTGTAGAGAGAAACTCTACATATAGGCTCTTAGTTCAGTATGCAAGGATCACCATCATTTGGAATTGATTCAGTTCCCTGTCTTACCTTCTATTATTGCCTTTTGAAATAAACTGGGATATTAGTTTATACATTTATGTAAACCAACAGCACAAGGAAAGGACAGTAAAATACTTGACAGTGTACTGTACCTTTGGACATAAAAACATATGTAAGGTAGGATCCATTCTAGGTTCCACAGGTGTTGATGTCTCCATCTAGGAGCATGAACCAGTTACTAGTCTCATAATGATTTATAATACTGATCAAACATCTCATTAACAGTTGGGTAAATTCAAATACTCAGGTACTTGAGGTATAAAATACATGATCCAAAAATGTCTTGCACTGATGGATTGAATAGGATAAGTCCATTTCTGGATATATTTATTTGCAGCCCACATCACTCATAAAAGGCATTCAAGACTTCTAAAATCATGAACATATCAAGTTTAGGGTCTGTGGTAAGCAATAAATGTCAGCAAAGACCCTAAGTACAATCTCAATATCTAGTTATGACTAGCCCCTTGAAGTCAGAAGAAGCATTCATCCAGTAAGCAAGTGGTTTGATTTCTAGTGCTTCTACGGAAAAGTTGGCGACATCCTAGTAATGGTTCAAGATGAATCACTGGTGGAGGTCATATGATGCCTGAATGGCAATGATAATTGATGCAAGGAAGACAGATGTTTTCTCTTATTACATAAGACCCAAACGTATATAACAGAAACTCTTATCCTTTAAAAGTCTGTGAAAACTGCTGCTGCTGCTGACTTAAAATCAATTCTTGCTGCCTGAAAGAGCATTATACTACTTCTTAAATGGTCATTGCTTGATCTTCCAAGTTGTGATGAGATTGTTAACTTATGCAAGGGAGCTGCAATTGTTGTGTACACACAATGGCTGTTAGAACCTTGAGCACCATAAAATGGGAATCAAGACAGGTCACCAGAAGAGACTGCCAACACCTTCCAACACCTATTTTATTGAATCAATTTAAAAACTATTTAACCCTAATCCCTTAAACACCAGTACTACTAACTTCCTTGAATCTTCTTCAACTACTAACTCAGTAAACACTTTCTCTCTTAAACCTGTTCCCACTACCTATATCAAAACTCTACTCTCTAAGCTCAAACCATGATCTGTATCTGCTGACAATATCCCTTCATATTTTCTCCAGATTGCTGCTTACTCCCTTGCTTTCCCTGTATCCATCCTAATAAATCACTTCATCTCTAAATCTAAAGTTCCATCAATCTGGAAACAGTTTTATACTCTTCCTATTCATAAAGGAGGTAACTCCTCAGAAATCTCTAATTTCAGACCTCTTGTTATCCTCTCCCTTCTCTCTAAAGTCCTCGAGAATTGTATACACAAACAAGTTATGCATTATCTCATATAGGAAAAAACTGCTCACTGTTACATAGCATGGTTTCCAACCCAAGCATAGTACCACCACAGCTCTACTATCCTTTCTCAACACTATTACCCTAGCCAAAGATGATTATAAATGCATATCTTGTCTATTCCTTGACCTTTCAAAGGCTTTTGATACCATCTCTTACTCTCTGCTACTAAACAAACTAACAGACCTTCGCTTCTCCCCTGATACAGGTTCATGGCTCTCTAGCTACCTCGCTGACAGGCTGCAATCAGTGAGATGGCACTCTGCACTATCTACTCCCCTTCCAGTAAGAATGGGTGTCCCCCAAGGATTCATTCTTGGACCACTACTTTTTAATATCTTCACCAACTTACTTTACTCCTCTTGTCCTCAGTCTATCATTGTCCAATATGTGGATGACTCTGCAGTCATCACTATTGCCAACTCACCCTCAGAACTCCTATCAACTACCCAGTCATCCTTTAAACTCAGTAGACGTATTGCTCACAAATAACATTATAAACCCTAAAAAAATTGCTTCTCTTTCTTCCTAAATACGTTAATCACATCAAATCTTCCTTCTCCATAATGTCCCTAAACAATACTCCTATAGAAGTCAAATCTAGCACAAAACTACTTAGCATTACCATTGATGAGCAAGTAAAATTTGACCTACACATAAATAATTGCATCAGAAAAACCCATCAGAAACTAGGACTCCTGTATAGAAATAATAAATTCCTCACCACTGAAGCTAGGATTACTCTTACACATGCCTATCTTCTACCCTGCTTAACTTACTGTTCCCAAATACTCACAAATCTGAACTCCTCCCTACTTACCAAGTTAGAATCAACCTATCACAAGATAGCTAGATTCGCAGCTCAACAAACATATAAATCTCACCACTGTCTGTCCTTAAAATACCTAAACTGGCTCAAACTACCTCACTTGTTTCTCCAGTCTCCACTCCAAATCATACACTCCATTCTATATCAACCAGCTTTCTGCCCAGCCCTATCATCCCTCAGCTCCCACTATTCCCCTACGAGACATCTCTGAAGCTCATCCAAACCCAAATCAAAGACTGGATGCAACATATACAGCAACCAGCCCTCTATTGCATGGAACAAACTCCCATTAGAAATTAGGACCCTTACACACTCCAAAAAATTTAAATCAGCCACCAAAGAGTACTTTATAAGAACGGGACCTGCCACTGTTTGCACCCTCCCTGGCTACAAACAACTTACATATCAACCATCTATTCTGTTACTCCTTACTTTCCTCCCCATAATCACCCTATCTCCTCTGCTCTACTTACTCTATTCCTTCTCCCCTAACTACTTCAAACTCACTCTCTAATTTTCAAATCTACAAATACTTCAGGAGCTACTGTTACTGTTTATGTAATACATAATTCATAGAATAAACAGCTTACTCCCTATGCTTTTTATGTAACTTCCTAAGCTTTTGTTATAGTCTGCTTTTTGCTCTTAGATTAGTAAACTTTTTTAACTACTACATGTTACTTCCTTTGGTTTAGTTGTTATCTGCCTTTTGTTTTTAGGCTTTTAAACATTTGTTAACTACTGCATGGGATTTGTAACTACCAGAATATCTCAATGCTGTTTTAATTGTTTGTATTATTTGGAGCTTTTCTACCTGGGCCTCCACTGAAAAAGGGCTTTAGCTTGGTCAGACACTCCTGGTCAACAAAAATAAAATAAAATAAATAAACTGTTAATACATTCATAGCAGGACAAAGATTTCGGTAATTAAATAGTACATTGCAGCATTAACAGAAATGATGTTTACCTGTCAAGGAAACATGGATAACAGTTTTAGTAAGATATCCACTTCCACCGAGGCCAACCAGGTAGACATCAGAGCCTTAATTTAATTGTCTATACTAATAATGCAAAAGCCCATTGACCTTGATGATGAGTAATACAACAGTCGTCTGAAGAAAGTGGTCAGCTTTCAATATTGAAATCTCCCTTAAACTGTAAGCATTATGTAGAAAAGTTCTGCAGGGTCAAGAAATAACTGTGGTATACATGCTATGTAAATAGCTACTGAGAATAATACAGACAGTAAAATGGTACCTATACTGTCAAATGCAAGCCATAAGTAAAGTTAAATACACTCATTTGTTCATAACAGCAATCTATCTTTGCAACAATCTGTTGTGAAAATGGCAGCAGGTTTTCAAAGGAAGTAACCGTATTGAGCTCTCTGGATCCAAATAATCTCTCCTACTAAGATACAGCTTCCTTACCTACATGATTATCATTATGCAGTGCATATTCCTTTCATCACATCACTGTGAGTATGCAAATGATATGTGAACTCATTAGCATTCATGATTTCTAAAATCTGCACTAAGTGCTTGGAATATAAAATTGGTGTAAGGACCTACACGATTGCATGCTCATGCCCTACCTCTGCAAGGATGAGCAGTGAGAAGTGTTACCTGCTAAATGCTTGCAAGAGTTAATGATTAATCTTACTGCAGCATCAATCAAGTTTTCACAGTCAGTCTTCTTTAATGTATGCTTAACAAGGGTGTATCTGAGAGAAGAAACTTACAAGAAAGTTCATGAGTACATTGACTGAATTAGGACAGCAACATTCCTAACATTTATATGAATTGTTTATGATAACAGTTTCTGCCCCTGAGTTCTTTATGTCTGCAATTCTAATGAAGTAGATTTTCATTGATAAATATATCAACTGCATAGCAAAGCACATAGTAGTCTTGTTAAAAAAAACTTTGATATAGGAATGATGTTCACAAAATAAAGATAAGAAACAAGCTGCAGTCTTCATGTTTTTTATTTTATATTGTGTGAGGAAATAGTACCTACTTTGCTCCCAGTATCACAGCCATCCACACTTCTAACTGCAAATTACACAGGACCAATGTCAGAACCTGTCTCTGTTGCACCTATGATGTATATTAATAATATTTCACAACTTCAGTATAATTTCACAAGAAAAGTGTGTGTGTGTGTGTGTGTGTGTGTGTGTGTGTGTGTGTGTGTGTGTGTGTGTGTGTGTGTGTGTGTGTGTGTGTGTGTGTGTGTGTGTGTGTGTGTGTGTGTGTGTGTGTGGCACATACTGATAAGAACCTCAAGTATGTCTTGAGAATGCCTTGCTCTACTGGGGTTCTAATCCAGAGATGGTGATGTTTGTGTGAACATGATGACTGCTTAAGGAGGATATGTTAATTTTGAAACACAATAAAGTTGAGGAAATATAAACACTATTCAGTTTAGCTACTTATTTCATAAAATTTCTATTTCAGTAAAACATTTTTTTATTTTCTCTTTATTCTTTGTGCACCATTTGGCATTGCACACTCTGGACTGGCAGTGGTCCTTAACAGAGAACTACAGTTAGCTTCATAAGGAAAAAAGTGAAAAAAATGAATTTAGGCTGCCTTCTATAGTGCAAACAACCCAGGAGTTAGTGCTCAGATGTCAGAACGCTTGATACTACTAAGTGAATAATTTCCACCTGTCAGGTAATTATCTCTGTGGCATAATTATATATGTCAGTTGAGTGTAGAGACATTAGACAGTGGTGGCAGGGTTCAAATCTAGTTTACAGAAATGCTTTTATTACTGGATTCAAAGTAACTATAAACACCCAATGTTGTATTTGAAGTGAACAGGCTAAAGTCTGTGTCTGTAATGCATGCTAAATATATTACCTGTAGTCCATGTGAATGTATAGAGGTTTTTATTGTAAATTCACCTTTTCTTGTTACTTATAACAATATGAGCTAAGGTTGTTGTAAGACATATTTTTTCAGTATATCTAATGCAAAAGTAGTAACATAAGTAATGTGGAAATAGGTGTCAGAAAGTATCCATAGTTCACTTTTTGTCACCATGGCAATTATACAATATATTGCAAACTTTGATGTCATGAGTAATTGTATGTACTATGGCAAGAATGACATCCTGTCTTTCTCTTTGTCCCCTTTCTGAGAAATTGACATTACTTGAAATCCTGGTTATGTGTAATGTAAATGCTACTTGTGATGGTTCAAGCAGATGTAAATAGGTTGGCTGTGCCATACTAATGCTATAGCAGCTTTGTTCCTTACTACTTATATCCATTAAATATGTTAATTTGGTCCTTTTTATTATCTTTTGTATAATGCCTTTTGCATTTGTGCTTTTGTCAGCAGTGATCAAACACATTTCACTTCCAAAGGTTAAAGTGAAAATTTTAATTTTGGATGAATTCTGCAGTGCAAACAAGCCTGGTGCTAGTGTGCTGCCATCCACATTTGGTATAGTACTCACTGAAGGAAATGCAGCTTTCTTTGCGGCACACAGTTTAAATGCTGTGAGTTTAGATAAAATGACAGGTGATGCAGGTTTTGAAACCATTTGAGTGATAATTTTAAAGAGGAGTATCTAAATGCATATTTACAAAAAAATTGTTATGTCATTGTGTGGTTGAAAATCAACTATTCTAAATATTCCTAGCAACATGTGCGCTATTGTCTGCCTCCTTTAGAATTATTTGGCATTGCCTGCAGTCCTGATAATGTATACAAAAAGTTATAATTTTGAAGTAGCAAGGAGATATAAGAAAGCTGAATATGTCTCTATAATGCACTTATTGCTCTTATCATTGGTAGGTATACCACACAATTATTATAATTTAATGTTTTCCTGTGTTTTTAATGCCTTTTTCAATTGAGCTCCAGTCATCAGCATGCAAACATTGTTCATTTCCTAAAAAATAAATAAATAAATAATTTAATTTTGGATGCCTTCTGTAGTGCAAACAAATCTAGCAACAGTGTTCCACCATCAACATTCTGGACAGTATCATGGAATAAATTCCACCTGACAAATAACTACTTCTGTAGCACAAGGTGTATGTGAAGTAAGCTTAAAAAAGAACAGGTGATGCAGAGTTTAAATCCAGTTACCAGATACTTTTACATAGGGTGCCCATATGTCATGAATTACAACATTTTGAATAGGAATATTACAGTAAACTCACATAGATTCATAGGTAGGTACTAGGCAATTGGCCCTAGGGCCTATATAAGCCTAGCCAAAAAGGTACCCCTGGCTTTTGCCACCCAAGAAAATTATTTTTCTGTGCCCCTGTCAAGCAGAGCCAAAGAAGTGATCCCTGGGGTGAATTTCCTATCTCCCATCCAATCATCAAGAGTGTTAATGAGTAGGTTTGTTTGATATCGGTATGTAGTTTGTTCCAGAGTATGTGAAGTTTCTGGGACAAGAATCTATCCCTCCAGCATATTCTGTTTATTGTGGTGACAAGGTTTAGGTCCCTAGAGTGTGTAGCTCTGAGGGATTGGGATTTCTTTAAGTGGAGCATGTCCAACAGCTCTGGGTTTGACATAGCTTTGTATGTTAGCCAGAGATTGCCTCTGAGTAGGTGATATGCGATGGAATAAAGTTAGAGTTTTTTGAGACATGAGTATCATAACTATGTATATTGCAACAAGTCTATCATTGCTGCTTGCTATACAAGTGCAATATAATATCCGTAAGTTATGTTAAACATGACACTGATAGTATTTAATTTAGAATACACACACATGCACAATATTTTTGTTACAATTCTTATGATTTATCACATATCACAAGTATGTGTTTGCGACAGTATGGCTTGCGAAGTATGTATGCAACCTAACCCACAATGTATTACTCAGGTCATGCAACTGCATGCATCTGAAATGTAATTACAAATACAAATACTACCTTTTACATTGAAATGCAGTCCTATGAATAAGTAAAGTGACAGACAAACAGGCATCACTTAAGGCTATTTCCATTCATTCTTAAAGTTAATACTTTTAATTACCATGTTAAAAGTAAGTCTTTCTGTGGCAATGACAGATGATAAACAAAGTTTAATAGTTTATCATTTATTTTTCTCATGGGTTTGATTCCAATACCACATGACATTAACAATCAAATTTTGTCAACTGCAAGTATGACTTTTGAAAGCAGATATCTGTTATGGCAAATAAAATACATGATTCTATTAGTCATATCATACCATTATGATTGACTGGTTTTATGACACATTAATGCCTTCCCGTTATATCTGGATGTGGCCAAATTGCACTTATGTATTTCTTATATTGGTTTATGTATTAAAATAATAAAGTAAAATAAAATACCATTGATTTAATTCTCTCTCTTTTTTGTTTCCGGACTCCACCTCTCTTTTTTTATATACATTATTTTTATAATACATTGCTGCTGAAAACAAAATGACCATCAGCACAGAGAGGTAGAATGGTGCCTGGTGTTTGGCTCACCATATCTTCACATGTAGCTGCAGTGGCACCACAACAGGCAGCACAGACACCCATCACATCTGGATTGCATCCTGTCAATGTTGCATCTTCAAATCCTGCCCTACTTTCTCCACCTGTGTGATGTAGCTTTGCCCCACATGCTGGTTCAGTGGTACCATCCAGGAACAGTAAGCAATGGAGGTGGTGACTTTTGTCACTCATTAGGAGCTGACAAGACTGGTGGAGGTCATTATAGAGAGGGGTCTTGATACCTGAATCAGCAGGGCTGAAAAGGTCCTGCTTCATATTGTTAAAATGTTGTCACATCTGGGAATTAGCCATTCAACTGACATAGGAACCACTGATGACAAATATATGGGTGAGAAGTAGATTCTCAATGTCCTCAAGCTGGACATGGATTTGCCTCTTACATCCCCTCCCTATCCCCAATCGTGGTGTCCCCCAGTTTGTGTCCATCACTATACCTGTCTATCTTATGTCCTATGTATCTGTACCTGCTACCTAACCCACCCTATCTGTCCCTCTCATTCCTAAGCATCTTCTTCAAGATTCTTCTCTCTACCCCCCCCCAAAAAAAAGAGTTGGGAACATGTACCACAAAAAGATTATGCCTTATATATAGCTCTCCACTTTGCCTATGTTTCATCTTGTCACACGATTTGGGTCAGTTGGCTATACAACATTATTGTGTTGTTGTCACCCATCTCTGGTGTACTGACTCACCAAAATCATGAAATGATGGTACAATATTGCATTTATGTTCTGAAGAATTGAATAGCTATGGTGCTGCCCCCCCCCCACCCTCTTGCAAATTATTGCATTCTTCCCCCTCTGTCCTACCATCTGTATCCCACCCCATTTTTCACCACTAATTTATCAACCTTTTTTTCATATGTTTATTCTGGTCAAAAGATAGAATCACACACAATACACATGACCAGAAATGGCCCATAAAAAGCCTTGACGTTTTGACCTCAGCATTTGCTTGGAGGCTGGCATTGCCCAGCAGTGCTGAGTGACTTTCAAGAAAATGTGCTTAAAATCCTGCTCTGTGGGAATACAAAGTAAAGACAGACTAAAGTCATAACTGTGAAACAGTTACTGTAACAGATCTTAGGCTGCTGTATGTAAGAAATAAGAAGTTCCTATGTGACATGTAAAGATAAATCTGATCTCTGTAGACTGGTACTTTTGCACAGTACCATGGGCTCAATTACAGCTGTAGGTTATTTTTTTATTTCCAAAAGAAAAAACAGTGGTATCACTCAAAGTCTCAGAAAACCCAGTATGCAACCTATATGGGGTCAAAAATAAACCAAGGAGAAACTTTGCAGTCCGGAGGGTGTTAAGTTCATGCCTTGAAATATGTTATGCAACTTTGCATAACATATTTCAATGAACTTCACCCCCTTCACACTGCAAAGTTTCTGCTTGGTTTAAATTTCTATTTCATGACATTTTATATTCCTATCAGACGATTAACTGAAAACATCTGTATTTATCTCCATTTACATTTTATTAACATACCACTTAAATAGTGCAGCAAGAAAGTATTTGCAAAAACATCCCATCCCCAAAAGGGACACTTAGTAAACCACCCCTATCATGCTTATATCTTAATGTTGTTCTGATTTCCTACCCCCTTCCTGCTCCCTATAGCAAGCACTTTATTGTGCAGAGTATGACAGAGTAATAATAATGGAATAAATAAGAGTAGCATGCTACACAGCTGGTCTTACATGTCCCCGAAAAAAACACTGTTGCTATTTTTCTCTCTTTGTCCACCCCTTCTGCTTCAGTATGTTATCACTGCCCTTCACTTATGTGATTTAACGTGTGTGAAGTAGGAGTGTCTTAGTAACATGTGAAATCATGCTCACATTCTTGCATACTTTTAAGGGTTCTAATCCAGGCATTAGGTAAGTGTTATTGGCTATTTTAGTACACTGTATTATATGTAGCTGTTGCCTATATATTGCTGTGAGTCACCATTATCCTGCTTCTCTCAGAAGCTGCATGGTCCATGCCTCCCTCTCCCCTGTCTATGTATTAACTTCCTTATGTATTATCATCCTTTCTCCTATGCGTTTGTGCAGTGTCTGGCATTGAGCACCACCTGCAACGCAGGCTAAATGGAAGTATGCAACTTATGGCAAAATCTTGTGAGTTTGGGCCTTAGGCCACATTACTCTGGTGCCCTTTAAGCTAACATGCTTAGCTATGCTTATCCAGTCTAATCTTTGGTTGAACAAGCGGAAGAGCTGAATGTACGCCATACAGTTGTTATGAGGATAAGTAGAATAAAACATACATACATTCTACTTTTCTTCGATCTTGTTGTCAAATTTGAACTTTGTTTAATTAGGAGTTCATATGTGGTGTGGTTAGATAATAATCAGTCAGGTCTGTACATTTTTCTTGAAATGTTGTCAAGGTTTGAATACAGACACATGCCAAAGTGCTTCTCAATGTTTTTTATCACTACTGTAGGTGTAACTGTTGGCTACACATTTTCTTAACACATCATAATCCTGCTGCTTTAGTAACGTACCTGCTCCCTACTGTGAGGACTGCCTTGTACAGATCTTGCCTGAATAATTATGGTGATAAAACAGACTGTAATACAACACAAATATGTGCAGAAAAGAAGCATGTCTATATGCATTTGTCCCAAAATCTGTGATGCACAGTAGCAGATGTGCCAAACAGTGAAGTTTTACAAAGTACAAATGAGCATTTTCACATCAATAAATTCAGACTTCTCCTGTAGTGCTTTTAATTGATGCTGTGTTCTCTAGAGTGTATAACTAGATAAGCAGGAGGTTCAATCCTTAGCAAAGGAGACTTGTGTGTGTGTGGGGGGTACTCTAGTGACAAGTAAGTAATGCCTCAATGTCCACTTCCACTCAAGAGAATGCAATATCAATGCATTATCTTTATACACAACTCCATCTGCACTTTGGTCCACTTTTAACAGCAACATACTCTCTGCAACACATGAATGAGGTCATCATGTCAAAAGTGCACTCTCTCCCCTTGAATGTCGAACTTCTTCTGTGATACTTGTGACTAATAATATGTTCTTTCAATTGTGTAATGAGATAGGTAGGAGATTCAGTTCTCATTATAGGGAACTTGTATGTGTGTCTGTAATATAAGGTACATATAGCTTTCTAAGCAAATGTGCTCTATCAGCTTTCAGTTATGGGAGAAATTTAACCTGGGTGAGTATTCCACACCATTCTCTTATCCCAGTTTACCACAAACTTATTTTCTGTAAAACAGTGATGAGGTCATCATGTCAAAAGTTCACTGTGTACCCTTACAACTCAGACATTACCTGTGGTACTTGTAGCTAGTTCTGTGTTCTATAGATTGTGTAATTGGATAAGCAGAGATTTCAGATCCAGCATTAGCTAAATAATGTGACTGTGTATACACAACACCTCTTATTTAAACTTCCAGTTAGGAGACATATTTTCATTGGTAAAGGTCTATGCTATGAATGACATCTACAAATGTTATAATGTGTGCAATTACAGTGGGATAAACCTCCCCAGTCATTTTATCTCATAGTAATTGCAACATAATCATATGATGGAATGACTTCACATAAGTAGAGTCTCAGATTTTTTGTTTTTGCAACACGTGATTCAAACACATGTTGGTAGTCAGTGTAGCTTGCTGTTCAATTCCAGCAAAGGGCAACATTTATGAATATACTGGTATAACACAAACTGCACTGCATAAAGTTATTATTCTCAATTTGAACTTTGGAGAAAGAAATATAAAGTCATTTTGTAATATCATGCCAGTGAAACAGCTGTTCTGTGAGTGTTGTGGTGTAATTGCTCCTGCATCACATGCATTTAGTATTGATTGTATAGCATACATGCACAGATACAGTGAAAAAGTGAATAATCATATTTATTATATAGAACCTATTGTATGTCCTGTTATGCCTTACCACATTTGGATTCTAAACCTGTAATTGTACCCTTGTATCCCGTATGTGGAACTTTTTTCCCCAGGCCTCCACTGAAAATGGGTTCCTCCCAGTCAACTTTCCGGGTAAACAAATGTAAAATAAAATGATAAATAAATAAAATAATACAGTGTGTTTCAATTCTCAGACAATGTTGTTCAAAACAACAGGAACAGCTTCTTTGGCTGATAAACTTTGATATTACACTGTTCATAGATTTGTGAACATTAACATATTTACAACCTTGTCATCACTGTGACCAAATTATATTGTACACATTATTCCCAAATGTCCCTTTTTATATCACACACTAATTTCATTTATTTGTCACACGATCTCTTGCTATGTCTTTTGACAGACACAGTCTATAGACAGCTTTGTAGAGTCTGTAGTATGATAGGCAGGGGTTTGAATTTGGTAACATCTGTTTGTCACATGACTGTGTCAGAGAGGAATGGCTCAGACAAAGTAAATATTTATGGCACAGTAAGAGGGAAATATTTTAAGGCATTAGCCTCCAAGGTAGGGATCCGCTCCCATTACAATAGGGAAGCATTGTAAGGTCTTCAAATGTGTCTGTGATGACACACACAGTATGCCTATTTCTGTGGCATCACAGGTTGATACACATCATTTTGATATCTGTCCTAGCATGTGTTTGAGTCTAGCAAGATAAAAATGTTGAGTATGCCATTGATTGTTCACAGACATTATTGAATTTCTAAATAAGAATGTATTGTATTGCATGTCTTCCTCCAAACATTTATGTATTACCATAATTGTTTTCTTAACACTTTTACATGTTCTTCCCATGTAGCCCAGGTAGTCTGGGCAGTCAAACTCCCAAAACATGTTGGGTAATGCTACACATTTTCCATATATATGTAATATTCAGCATTGTTCTTATAGCCAAATTATTTCTGAAGTGGGTTAAAGAAGAACAGTTCACTAAATAGACAAGTATATAAATGCATAACAAATAAAATAAAGATGTATGGTAATGAATGTACATGTTTTTTAGAGACATAAATCAGTTAGGGGTTAAATCACAAAATCATGAACAGGAGTTTTAAATGTTATCAGTGCTAACAATAAAAATAAAAAACATATTCTATTAACATATTCCATTTCAGAGCAGGTGCTTGGTAATTTAAAAACTATGCTTAAAGATAATAGAGGTCTTGACTACGGCAAGGTCTTGTTTGAGTCCTCTGTGGAAACTAGAAAACTCCCAGTAATGATAATTTAAAACTGGACATGTTGCATTCAGACATTTCACAAAGATAAAATTTAAGTCATGATTCTATCACATTTGGTTGCAGAGCTTCAAGGAAACAAAGCCTTTTTTATAAATATATTTACATTTTCCAGAGCATAGGCATGTGAACTTGAATGCTAGATTATTGAGAAACTTTTCATTAGGATTCCAAAAATGAACAAAAAGTTTCACAATTAAAGTTTTAACTCTGAACTGATGTTTGGTCTTAGATGTGCTGGAATTTGCCAGTTTAAGCTTTAGAGTTTTCTTACTTTAATATCTTTTTGGCATATTTTTTTCATACAAGACTGACTATAATGAGACCAGAGCTAACCATGCTGAAAGACTGAATTTAAATTTTCTTCACTCGTTTAATCCATGACAAACTGATTAAATGCTAACTACTTGTGAATAAAGTCTCTTGGTTTTGAACTGACCTGAGTGGTTGTCTTTTCCCTTGTGTGCTTTTGCAGTTCGTTTGTCTGGTGATTTTACTATTAAATGCTAATTATATCATAAGTCATCATTAAGATTTGAAAATAGTCATTTGGAAATTATTCATTTTCTCATTTAAGATGGATCTAAAGGGTGAATTCGATATGAAGTACCACATACAATTATTAGAGGAATCCTTTCACAAATAAATATTATAGCATGCAGTGGGCAGATTTATTAAGCAATTACTTGTATGTAATCAGAAATTTCATGGATAATTATCTTAAGAGATAAACAAATATCTGACCAGGAAACATTACTTCATGTTTATTTTACAATTTCTAATGTAGAATAATTCATAATGTTAGTCCAGATGTCTGATACTTCTATGTAATATTTGGTATTTTTAATGTGTTTAGCACTAATTTGCTCTGTAATATTTTCTTCTTATTTTTTCAAATATTACATAACTTCTTGTCTGAAATGTATCTTGCTAATTATATGGAGCTTCTCTCCCTGGGCCTCCACGGAAAATGGGCTTCCAAGCCCAGTGGACTTTCCCGGTAAACAAAAGCCAATAAATAAATAAATAAAATAAATTAGATGCATATAGTAAAAAAACTCAAAGCATCACATTAAATAGCAGGGGACTAGCTGACTGAAAAACAGTTGTCAGGGAATTAAGTAAACCATTGCATCCAGAAACAAAAATACAGAGATTACTGCTTTCAAAAAGGTTTGATGTTTTTTTGTGTATTCCATGTAAACCTGTTGCTTGTCAACATCCAGTAAAACAACTCTCAGAACATTGTATGTGGAATGTTGTCAAGTTGGTCTAATCAGTGTTAGGGAAGACTGAGACACTATGTTTTGTTTCTCAGTTCCTTTCTTTTCTCTGAGCTTGTGTGATCTCAGAGTTGCTATACAAATGTGCATCATTCAATGGTGTGGGAGCTTGCCTCCTCAAATGCTTTTATGTGTATTACAAACTTAGGGGTGTTCTGAGTTGCAAATTTCCAATGTTTTAGAAGTTTTAGACATAGTTAATTCCATGTCAATTAAACACAATGTGAGTGCTCACAATGTGTCACATTCTATACCTGGATTTTTGTCTTGCTCTGTACCTTTGCATTAATTTCCCAGCATGTAACATTATTGAGTCTGATAGTATTAATAACACATGGCACTGTGAATAAAAAAAATAAATAAATAACATATGCACATGTTAGAGCGAAAAGACAGAAAATCCAGAAAGCTAACAAGGTATAAACCAAAAACACAGTCCCAGGGGTTCAATAAAGTGTTCTGAGTGAACAGACAATGCAGACATAACTCACACCTTCTTCCTCTTAATTTTAGATTTCTTACTGATTTTCTTGCATACTTAAATACTGACAGGGATTCATGAAGGTTACCACAAAGTGTAGACTACATGGGCACTTATTATAATCTTTCTGTGTGATTAGAAAACACAAAAATGTGGTAGGGATGTTCTTGAATCTATATTGTGTACACTTAGTATACACTTAGTGTAGGTGTTATGGAATCTGGCCCAGTAAGTAAATTGAATAAAGATACCTATTTTGATTTGATTTTCATTAGAACTAGTTAAAAAAAAATCTAGGTGATGTGTGTGGGAAACTTTGCAAATAAAGCAGCCAGAAAATATGTAAATACAAGAGTCAGAAAAAATGCTTATATTTGAAAAGACCCCTTAAGTCAGTTATTTTGTTAAATAACAAGAGTTCAAGAGATTAAAAAAATATGTGACACTTTTCTGAACCAATGTTCTTGAATACAACAATTACAACAAAACCTACAAATGGAAACGTTTACAAGGTGGAAGTAAACAGGATACTGATAATTAAGGAAGTGTGTGTGTGTGTGTGTGTGTGTGTGTGTGTGTGTGTGTGTGTGTGTGTGTGTGTGCGTGCGCGCACGTGTGTGCAACATTTCTGGATGTTTTTATTTTATCCAAAAATAGAAACATTTTAATCATGTTGGCAAATTGCTCTAAATGTTGAGAGACAATGTAACATATCTTAATACAAACGAGGAAGAGATACATGCACTTTACACAATACAAAACATATGAGACATGGGACAGTATAAAATCAACATTTGTCACCCTGAATGTTGAAAGACAGTGTACTATATTTTAATACAAAAGAGCATAAGATATGCACACTTTACAGAATATAATAAAATATAAGATATGAGACAAGATATAGTACAAAATCAGCATTTGTTGATTGACCGTATTACACATGTTTTCTGGACTCAATCTACTGGGCAAATGTAACTTTTATTTTGGCCACCACTGCTCCTGCCTTCAAGGCCTGCCATCCCTCATACTCCCAATCCCCAAAAGGGAGAGCACCTGAGCCTAGAGAACTTCTATACACAGGTATGAAAGTGTATAAAGCCTGCCTGGCAAATGGAGTATATAATTATCAAAAGTAATCAGCATGCTCTCTTTCTTCATTCCCCAGATGGACACAACCATTCATTCTGCATGAGTTGTCCAGTACATAGCTGCTAACTGAAATCTGGCCACCTGCATTGTAGTTATGGCTTTACCCCACTATGCCATCAGCACAGACTAAGTCCAGTTTAACAAGAAGACCTAAGGAGAAGAGTTCTACTTTTACATTCAGGGGATAGACGGATACAGGTAATGCTACACTTAGTAATATGGCCTGAGAGTTGACAGTATATTACAACTCATTTATTAATTTCATAAACAACAACGAATTTATGACATATACAGCAAACATGTTGGTATCTCATACAAAAACTAAGATTACACTGCTTAATGAGATGAAAGCAAACATGAGTACAGGCCCTTAGACTTTGCTTAATAAATTGACAAGACATATAGGCATGATACAGCACCATTTTTCTAATATTCAATGCTACTCTAAACATATAATAAATCTAAAATGTTTCTATTCTCTGTCAGTCAGTTTAGAAATCATACCCTCTTGTGAATGACACGTACACCTACGATACCTCCTCAGATGATTGTGCCTGCTTATTGGTCTGTTAGTTGTGCTTACCTCACTGTAGGCCTTTAAGAGCTTGAATATCACTGGCATAATATATATTCCCCTTGTCATTTATTATTTTATTTATCTAGGGCATTACGTTATTTATACTTCACTTATTAAGATTATGTTTGCTTATATACAGTTCTTTTTTAACATTTTATTTGCTGTAGAGGACACCTATTTTTACCCTTGATCAAAATGTCCTTCAAACTGGTCAGGGTCATATGTAAACAAAACCAAAAGTACTAGTTCCATGGGACCTGGTAATACTAATGGCTATTTTCTAGCAAGGGTCAAACTCCACTTATCAAACCTTTTCTGTTTATGTCTATTTGTGGATTATCTTCATGAAATGTAAACCAGCCAGGTAGTGACATTACATGACAGCAGTCAAGTGACAGATCCCCCATCCCAAAAAAGATAGACCTATCGTGCTCAGAAGTATCACCCATAATGTTAGGCAATGTATGTTTGAAAAGCTGATAAACAATGAAATAGGTGACCTACAATCTCTGGACACAAACCAGTTTGGATTTATAAAAGAAAAATCATGCCTACTTATCCTAGTTGATTTCTTCAAAAGGATCAGTGAAGTCCTGGATGAGAACCTGGCAACCTGTACTACTCACTTTAACCTTGCTAATGAAAAAAAATGCAGTATAATTGCCAGTAAGGAAAGACACCACCCCTTCTTCTTACTATACTAACACTCTCAAAGCATAAATAATTATGTAAGAACTATGTTATTGACACCATTTTCCTATTGGTTGCGCTTAGGAAGACCTTCTTCTTGCTAAACTAACTAGTATGGATATATTCTCTAGGCCACATGTAGCCTTGGTCCTTCTTTATTCTTCCCTTATTAGTCCTGTCCTTGAATACACTGGCCCTTTTTGGAAAGTACCCCACAATACAATTTAATCAGTTTGAAAAACTGCAAAGGTGTCTGAACTAGAATATGTTTGAACAATATAAGCTAAGATTCTCTGAAAGACTAAAAGCCTAATAATTCTATGTACCATACAGAGTCCTGAGGGACAAACTCTGTTTAGTTTTTTTGAGCAATCAAAGTCCCGCCATTTTCAATCTCCTCCACACTAACAAAATCAGTGGTCTGCCTAACACTTGTGCAAAAGAACTCAACCTTCACTGTAAGTTCAAAAACAACTGTTGGTATGACAGATTTGGAACCAAGTACATTCCTTGTCTTTGGAATAAACTTCTTCTACATGTCCAACAAAGTTATACCTTCCCTACTTTTCAAAAACAGACTTGATTGAATAGGTGCTTATAAGTTCATGCCTGCATTATGTGAAAGTAATCTCCTTACCAGGGACAAGTAATATATACTCTAAACTAAGGTGAGACACAACTATGATATTCAAAGACCTTTCAGTTTGAAGCTTAGAATGAACATATGGCTGCAGAGAGAAAGTTGCCATCCCCATTTATACATCGACTGATCTTCCTTGAGTCATGCATATTTTGGGTAGTTCCTACAGTTAACCTTGGGATACAGAAAAAAATGGCCAGTGCTGATTCTGAGAAACAGCTCTGGCCCAGAGGAGGGAAGTTTATTCCAGATAAAGCCTCACAGTTAACAAAAGATCTGGAATGTCCAGAAAATAAATGTTACCCATATTTTCTAATTTTTGCCAATTCAAAGATCAAAATGATACAAGTAGCAGCAAGGCTAGTTTTGGGCATAGGTCAACTAGGGAGTCAACTACAGTGCCATTCTGCTTGAGGTGCTTTTCTGAATGGTATTTATTCATTTATTTAGTTAGTTACTTATTTACTTACTTACTGATTGCTTGCTTGTTTTATTGATTTTTTGTTTTGTACTAACATAATTGTCATGCTATCTTTGTTTAAAGCAACCTCAACTGCTGTGGCTCAAGGAGAGATGCTGTACACTTGACCACTCAATTTATGACCTATTAATTATGTCCCACCCATGATCTGCACAACTGACCATAGACCAGCAATCCAAAGCAACAAGAAGAAAACCTTCAAAATTTGAATAGGGTAGTAGATGTGATCACCACATTGGAGGTTGTATTAGCAGGAGTTTGTAACCAGCAGCACCCTGAGGGTTTGCAAAGGAATGCTGAGAACAAGGTGAGACTCGTTAAAAATGTCCAGATTTCAACATTTACTTTTTTTTAACCTGTCAGGAAACCAGATATTATAAACAGTGGAATGGCACCACTAATGCCTTCAGCAGGATTTAATTTTTTTCTTTTTAATGGCAGTTGTGAATGATGAGAGGTTTATCTGTTACAGTATCACATTTCCATAGCTATTTGTTATCTCAGTCAGACATCTGAGTGATACACAGTCAAAAAGTGACAATAATTATTGGGTACATAGGTGGTATGGATGACACTGATCGACAAGGCTGTATTTCGTTCACTTTCTACTGTCATTATTCTGGCTTTGTAGGACTAATGTGCATTTGTATGAAGCAAGGTAGAATACATAACTATGGCTAATCTAATGCATGTTTGTTTGACATTTTATTTATTATTTGTTAACTGGGAAAGTCCGACTTGGAACTAAACCAATTTCTAGTGGAGGCCTGGAGAGAAATGCTCCAGATGCATGTCTTTGTGTGTAGCTTTGGAATAAAGTTGAAACAGATGACTGTGATAATTATTTATTTATTTTTGAAATCACACACACTGTGAACTTGGAAACATAAGAGCACAATGGTAACTTAAGTACTTTCTTATATTTATTCATAAAGACTTCATCAGAATAACAAACCACATACTCACACTGTTTAAATAAACCTCCTACAGAAAACATACGGCATATGGAAACTAATCAAATGAACTATTGCATCAACACTTAAATCTATATACATATTTTAGCTCCATATAGCTGACGATCCTTTTCCACTATTTTTTTCTCCTAATTCACCAGGTCTACTGGACCCATATTTGTTCCCCCAGTGCTATTTGTGACTCATATTTGTGGATGAGAGGAAATTAAGTATCCTAGTGCAGCATCCTACTACTGTCAAATAATTTATTTTTCAATTTCCCACCCTTTGCGTGTACCCAGAAGTATCCAAAAGGGTGGTACATGCAGCATGTGTCAGTAGTGAACTGTCTTTCACTTCTTCAAGAGGGTGATGCTAACAGAATGCTCCACCCACCCTTAGTAGCATCATCATTGCTCTAGCACCGGGTGACATTAACAGAATACTCCACCTACCCTTGGTAGCATTATCATTGCCCTAGCATCTTCACCTCCATAGATATTTCTCCATTCTTACCCAGGGATATAAGCTACACTAGTGTGCCTGAAGAATGTGTCTCTCCCTCTTCCCCCTCAGGAACAGCACACCCATCCACTCTTCCCAGCATCTCAGAAATGTATGCTTCTAATGTAACCTGTGTTGTTTAGGCTAAAAAAAGGTCTTTATCCCTCTATGGCATGGTGCTGACAAACCTACATGCATCAATTTATAAACACTGACAATGTTACAATGTTATTTAAAAACTATGAGACCTTACATGAGATCACTGATAGCCATTCTACACAACTTGAATGTCCATTAAACCTTGTTTCCATACCACTGATTCTGGTTCCTTTTCAAAATGTCTACATTTTCTGCCAATCTTACATGAATAGGCAACATGTTCTATCTTCAACCTGCTCTAAACTGAAAACAGAAACTCTACCTAATTTGGAATTCATATTCTTATGATCCATTAATAACTGATTATTTCTCGCTATTTTGTCCTGCTTCTGAAATTGAATATCCAATTATAGCCAAATTAGATTTCCCCTGAATATTCTATAACACAATGAAAACAGATTACATGTCTTTAATCTTTCCTCAAAACTTAATTTTTTAACACTGTTTACCATCTTACAGACATGTTTCCCAACTTTATAATATGATTTTTCAAATACATAGTAAAGCCAATGCCATAATCCATAATTGGTCTTATTATGGATTTGTAAAGTATGCACAGAATGCTGAAGTCTCCTGAAGATATAGTTCTAAGCAAATCTTTCTGTCATATCATATTTCCTCAATATGTTATTCAGTGTACTCTAAATTTCAGCTTTCCATCTACCAGTTCTCCTTAATCCTCAAATGTCCTGAATCTTTAAGTCCTCATTTGCCGTTCTCAACAACATTCCTGTGTGCTTGGTTTTATCTTTATCTAGTGCTTTTGTGACTCTTTTAAAGAAATTAGCATGGGTTTAATATGTGTGATCTTCCTTTTATAAATCCAAATTGGCTCGAGTATAAAGACTGTAAGTGTCCAATATCCTTGTTTATAATGAGGTATTCAATCAATTTGTAAATGATGTTGTTGAGATTAATACGTCTACAGTCGTTATGTTCAATAACGAGGCCTTCCTTCCAAGGGAGAACAGACTTCTGATATACATACAATGGAGATGATTTGGTTGTATAGTTTATGGAGGAGATCTGATAGGGGGTGTTTCATATTCATAAGGGTTTTTTCATAGTGACCAAATGTAAACATGTCAATAGAAACTGTTAATTATTTAACTGCCTAGCTGCTATCTTTCTCTCCTTCTTCTCTACCTCTGTGTTCTCAATTTTACACACTACCCTCCATTACATTCCTATTCCCACCCATTGCCTTAGCACTGTCATTGTTTCCAAATTTACCACAGTCTGTCTTTCCCTCTCACTCTTTCTTTCTCAGAATCTTTGAGTTATAATGCGTCTCTGTTATTGCACTTGACTTTAATACAGATCATCTCTCTCTCTCAGCTAGAATTTCTCAAAACTAGCCTCCTCTCTTGCTCTTTCACATCTTACCATCTTTTCAAATATAAAAACATTTGACTTTTATTGGATACCGGAATGGTAAACATTTAAGATAAAATGTATTTTCAATATTGTTCAGTGTTTGTGTGGAGTGTATGTGCATCTGCATATTTGAAAACCTTTTATACAAGCAGCTACTTAAGCCCAATAACAGTTGTGGCCTGTTATGTGATGCACAGCAGGGCTTTTACAATGCCTTCAGTATCCTAACTCCTTGGCATTGGCCCCTGATACAATTTATTGCAATTTGAATGAAGTACTTATTAAAGTAGGTATCTGTTGATATCTCTGTTGATATTTTTTGAAAATGGTCAACCGTACCTTTCTTCTCAATAAACTTAAAAGACTCAGCTTGGGGGAATAACATGATCTGCTGGTTTTACAGATATCTAAAAGACAGAACCTTCCAAGTCTATAGCAATGTCTCATCCTCTACTGCTGCTAAACCTAATACAGGGTCTGTGCTAGGCACTCTTCTCTTCTCTCCTCTCACTCTTTGCTAATTATCTCCACCTATAATTACCAAATCTTAAATTAATAATGTATGCAGGTGCTATACTGCTTCTGCAATCCAGTACTAGTCACTTTGACTTGAAAACTGAGTTAGAGGACAGTTTCACTCAGTTATACATCTGGTCTAATACTAGCAAAGTGCTAATTAACCATGAGAAAACCAATGTCTTGGTCTTTGCCTCAGACAACAAATTACACACTATCCCTCCTAGTCACTTTAACAAATCTCAATTGGAACAGAGTATCTGATGTCACTGAACAGAGCTACCTAGGCCTAATAATCAACCCTGCTCATTCCTTAACCACACACACACACACACACACACACACACACACACACACACACACACACACACACACACAGATTTTATAACTAATAAATTCCTTGCTTAACTAAAACTATATTATAAGATCAGTCATCGCCTTTCACCTGCTGCCAGCTGGGCCATTGCTAAAAATATTGTAATACCCAAACTTGAATATGGCCTTCCTTTTCTTGTTATACATTCAACCCACAACATGAGCAGAATGCAGACTGCTGAGAGTAAAATCTGCAGATTAATTCTATTAGCAGACCCCAGATACACCATTGTAATTTGCTAAAAAATTCCAAATGGCTTTCAGTGTCACATAGGGCCACTTTCTTCTAAGTTCTCTAATTCAAAAAGTACTAAAACATGACCACTGTCTCCTTTTAAGACTAAAACTGTCTTTAAAAGACAAACTTTATGTACTCAGAAGTACACAGGATAACAGTTTCACTGTAGTATACCCACCATTAAAAACTGCTGTGGGTGAGAGAGCCTTCTTTAGACTAGCACCTGCTACCTGGAACAGCCTGCCTACAGACATCAAAAATCTAGAAATCATTACAAGCTTCAAAGATGCACTTAAAGAGCATCTCTTAACTAAATCTACCTGCAACTATTACCTTGACAATGGTTGGGTAACTTGCCAGCCCATATCATGAATAATAGAATACATTTAATAAACTTTTCTTAGCTGTGGCATTTTATATGCAAATATTTCACATGTATGTTGAAGTGTATGTATTGTATGTGCAATTTGCACTCCATTTTATGCACATCTTAGCCTGCATTTTGTATTTATTTATTTTTTCTCAATGCACAGTAGATCTGTATTCAATCTTTCTATGTTCTTAATTTTGCTAAGTATTCATTTTGTACATAATATTATTGATTGAAAGACAGTGATTGAAAGACAGTGATGTATTTTCCGCTCTTTGAGCTTGAGTCATGGCTGAAAAGGGTCAATAGACCAGTCCACTTTCCCAGTAACAAATAGTAAGTAAGTAACTAACTAAATAAATGTGTGCATTCATCTGTGCATATCAAAACTACTGTCATGTACTATATTTTTGTTTTATATTTCTTGTATTTCTCTTTGTGTAATGCCATTGATGCCTAGGTTTTTTTGCCTGAAAATGGTCCTCAGACCCAGTTGCTTTCCTGGTTAACAAACAACCAAACAAGCAAATATATAAATAAAACAGATCGTTAAGTCATCTGGACTAATAGAACTTTCTATTTTTTTTTAATTTGTGAGTGAGCTTTTAGTATCTGTTCAGATGTAATTGTCAAGGACTGCATATGGTACTAGGACACTGGAGATGACAGTAATGAGAAAGTGGAGGTGAATTTATGTTCTAGGTTGTTCGCTGGATTGTCTGTTTCCACTGATGATGCCATTAGTGATAAGCTCAGTGCAATGCTGGCTATTATATCTGAGTTTCTTTACATAATTACATAATACATCCATCCTCAACCTCTTTTCCCATTTTTGCGCATGAAATTGGGGTGTCATTTCAACAATGACAGTCATCAAGAGCCAAGATTCGCACCTCTAGGTGGCTAGCCCTACCATGGCTGTTCTTCCTTACCACACACTCACACCAATGGCCAATTTAGGGTGTCCAATCCACCTACTTCTTGTCTTTGGAATATGGGAGGAAATCGGAGCACCTAGAAGAAACCCACATGAACACAAGGAGGACATGCAGACTCTGCACAGAAGGCACTGCTGCCAAGACTCGAACTAGAGAACCTCTTTCTATGAGATGACAACACTATCTGCTGCACCGCTATGCAATCCTCAGTGTTTTTTTTTTTTGTTGACGCAACAGTTTTTTAATTTATAATTAGTCCTGCAGGATGTAATCTTGCTGCTGAGTTCATTGTTTACTTTTCTGAGGTAGTTATCAATACAGAGCTTTACTTCTGTTTTTTAGGTCTATGCGATTTTTCCTTTTATTATAGAGTTTATTTATAATTGAGCTCTACCAGAGGCATTTGTTTCTAAAATTGGCATTTTTATTTGTGGCAAATAGAAATATGCGCCTGTATGCAACAGTAAAGATGAGAGCATAGACTTTGGATGTCATTCTCATCGTGATTAACTACATGGGGTCAGGGTGTTGTGTCAACTGTTGCCATCTCTCTCGCGCAATTCAGTGCCTCTCTCCTACCTTCTTTGATAGTCCTGTATAACTTTCATAGGTCTTCTCTCACACAATTCATCCACCTTTTTGCTGGATGCCCTTATTTCCTCTTGCCCTCTTCCTGTTTATCTCAAATATTCTTCTCCAGATTGCCTGCTGCTTGTCTGTAAATGTGCCCAAACCACAGTAGTCTGTTCTCTTTGACCATTTCTGCAGTTGGAGCTGCTTTGGCTTCAGCTCTGAAATTTTCATTTCTTCAGCCGTGTCGCATTCTGCATCCTGCCACCCATTTCAGGAACTTCATCACTGTCATCTCTAGCTTCCTCAGCTGCTCTCTCTTTACTGCCCAGGTTTCTGTACCATACAGTAGTACTGCTCACAAACCTGTTTTGTACACCTTACTTTTCTGCTTCTTTGGTGTTCTTCTGTCATACAGTACCAGTGACAATTTGTGTCAGTTGGCTGCACCCCCTCTGGTTCTATATTTGACCTCCTCATTCACACTTCCCTTCTTCTCAACAATCCCACCCGGATAACTGAAGCTGTTAACCTGTTCCATTATTTCCCCTTCTGTCTTAATTCTAAGTTTTATCTGATTTCTCCCATTTGCTGACATTACCCGTGTGCCTTTAGTTTTCCATTCCATTCCATGCCCCCTATCCTTTGCAGAACATTTAGTTCAAAGTCCATGTATAATGTCACATTACCTGCATACAACAACTTTGTTGATCTGTCCCCTATGAACAGTGTACTAATGTAGTCCATCAACAGTATGAACAGCAGTGGGATTAGAGATGAACGCTGATACTCACCCACTCCTACTGTGAACCCCTCTGTGACAATGAACATTGTTTATATTTGAATCATTGGTTCCTTGTGCATAGCCTGCACTAATTTAACCAATGATTTTTTTTTTTTTTACTTCAAACCACTATAGTGCTGTCCAAATCAGTTTTCCTGGGACCTTGTCATCTGCTTTCTCAAAGTCTAGGAATGCCCATATGGACTCTTTCCTTACCTCTAGCTTTGTCTCAGCTATCTGTGTCACTGCAAACATTGGGTTGGTTGTCCGACATCATGATCTACATCTGAACTGTTCATCTCACATCTTACCTTCACTATGCTGTGTATTCATTTATCAATCAATCACCCTCTCCAGAGCTTTCATACAATGTAACAGAAGTTTGATACCTCTGTACTGCCCACAGTTGTGGATATCCCCTTTGTTCTTGTACATTGCCATTAGTATGCTTGTTCTCCAGTCATCTTGGATACACCTGTCATTCCGTACTGCTATGAGTACCTTCAGGCACCATTTCTCCCCATCTCATCCAACATCTTAATCATATCTGCTCTGACGTCATCTAAGTCTGCCACGCTCTTTGACTTCATTATCCTTAGTGCTCTTCTTACTTCTTTAAAGGTGGAGTTCTCTTCTTTCATTGTAGGCTGTATCTGGAGCAGTACAGCTTCTGTGGGATTTTTTTTCATTAAGAAGCTCCTGGAAGTATGCCTTCCATCTGACCTTGATGTCCTGAGGACTGGTGAGCAAATTATGACTGGTATCTCTTATGAAAGGTGTTGGACTATCCTCTTTAGTTTTCTGTCTTTGCCTTGCAACCTGATAGAGTTTCTTTGTGGCATCTTCTGAGTCACTTTCCAGAAGCTGGTGAAGTGTCTCTGATGCCTTGTTATTTGCTATTGCAACTCCTGTCTTAGCCTCTTTGCTAGTCAACCAGTATTCCTTCATAGGCTGCTCTGTTTGTTTCTATCTCCCACTTTTTTCTGCACTCCTTATTTCTTTGATGACTATTTGGACTTCTGTATTCCACCACCAGCTTTCCTTATGTACCTTTTTTTTCATACTTGTCCCAGCTGCATATCTGCTCTGTAGTCTTTACACATTTTGTTTTGTGGTGCTGCCATTCTTCTTCACCTCTACCTATTTCATCTTCTTCCTGATGTACTAGAGCCTTGAGTAATTCCTTGAATGCTTCTTCTTTCTCTCCAGTCAGCTTCCAGGTCTTCAGCCTAGTCTCTGTTTACCTTAGAACCATTTCTAACCACTGCTTACAGCTGATTGTGGAAGCCAGTGGTTTATGCTGTGGGTTGACTGTTTCACTGGGGATGAGTTTGCAATAGCTGATTCTATCCCAGTGTTCTTTCCTTACTAGGAGGAAGTCTACCTGAGTTGCATGTTGGCCACTCCTGTATGTCATCTTGTGACTGTCTCTCTTGCTGAACCATGTGTTGGTCACCATTAAGCCATTTGCCAGATTCAGACATAAGTCTAGAATGGCTTGTTCTTCTTTTTCATATTGCTACACCCATGTGGAGCCACACAGTCCTTATATCCTGATCTGTCTATTTGTCCCGCGGTGTGCATTCAGGTCACCCTTTATCAACACCAATTCATGCTGCCCTGTTTTATCTAGTAGTTTTTGCAACTGCTGTCTCAATGCATTATTTTCTTCACTATCACAACTCTGTTGTGGGGCATAGGCCGAGATTATGAATACTGCCCTATCTTTACACTGGATTCTGCTTGCCATGGGTCTGTCACTAATTATGATGACAATCCTCACTGTCTTCTGAAAACTCTGCCTTATCACAATTCCCAAACCATTTCTAGTCCCTGCATAGAAGACTCTGGATCCCAAGCTGAATGACCTTGCTGGACTTCCCTCCCATCTTATCTTCTGGATACATAGGATGTCCAGCCTCCTCCTTACCATGATGTCATCCACTTCCAAGCTTCATCCTGTCAGTGAACCTACAATGAGTATAGCAATTATTATTTCATGTTTGGAAGGTTTTGCACCCAGCTTTCGCTCAAAAGTGTTATCACAGGCAATCCAAGCTGAGCAACTAGACAGTGGCTGGCCATTAGCTTATTGAGCAAGGTCTTGGGCATCATGGTAGCTACACAAAGGGCAATAGGGGCACATAAACCTCTCCCACCATTAGTATGGGTCCCTGGTATAGGTCAAGTCCTCAACTCAATTATCACCTGCAAGCAACCATGACATTTGGTGACATTAATAAACAAGACTGAATCACCTAGAGCCAACTTTTATACCACCGAGTAGCCCTGACACAATGCAGAGTCTGTTATCCACATTCACCTACCTTAAGTATACTGGGAACCACACTTAATGCCCAAAGCAGTTGGTCTGTGATCGATTTAACTCTTCCCCCTATAGGCAAACTTTGGAGTCTGTGCTGCTACCTACAACTCCATTCTTGGGTGAGTTTGAAGTGGAAACAATCAGCTTGTTTTTGGGAGGTGGGAGGAACACACAGAGACACAGGTAGAAGAGTCAAACTCCATGCAAACATTATTGGAGATCAGGATCGAACCCTGTGTCTTGTGCATAGGAGGGAAAGACCTTAACTATTATGACAAAAGCAGTGGCATTTTTCATAGGGTCATTAAGGGGTAGGTGACTGCTGAACTGTCAGATGTGGTCATTAAGCATGAAGACATTGTCCTGGCAGAAGTCTATAAATATGATTGGGTTGCTTGTTGGCCTGTACCTTGCATTGTATGGTAAATAGCACAGCATGATAATTTGGTTTAACCAGTGAGGGTATAACAACAATTCCGCATTAAACAGGAACCATGTTTGTGAGGTAAATCTCAGGGATGTCGGTGTCCCTCATGAGGGACGGTACTATTTGATCAAGGGAGTTTTAAATGATAAAGTTAAACAAACATTGCATCTATTTATTTGTAGAGGTATAGGTGTGTGATTTTATTGGAAGATAAATTCCTATGCATTAATTAGACAGTCAAATTAATAAACGTCTAGTTCTCTGTCTAACCTGAAATCCTAGAAAAATAATACAGACATCATTCTTGTTTCATTGTAGGTGGTGTTTTCTTAAAGTCTTTTGATTTCATAAGACCACCTTACCTAGCTGTATTGTGTTTAGATTAACAAGTATCTTCTCCAATAAATGCATTTTCATAAAGGGCCACTTTTCAACAGGTCATTTTAAAAGATTTTACAATGCTCCCATAAACAATGAGAAGCCTACATTTTCCTATATGTGTTCTGTGCCTGCCCAAATCTTTTAATTTTACATTCTACTGTTGTCTTTTTATTTCCACTTGCTTGCCTGAAAAGTATTTTGGCTCATTTTGCTTTCTTTTGGATGATCACATCTTTAGCATATATTAGAGTATTTTGTCTCCTTTTGCTTTCTTTTGGATGATCACATCTTTAGCATATATTAGAGTATTTTGGCTCCTTTTGCTTTCTTTTGGATGATCACATCTTTAGCATATATTAGTGAACTCTTTATTACTCTCCTCAGTTTGTTCTGTACTTTTTTTCACACCCTTTCTCCTTCACTGTGCAGAGCATCAAAGAGTGGGGAACTGTTTTTTTTTCATATCTTTCAAACGTCCAGACTCCCACAGAATGTCCAGATTTTTATTCATATTTCTGTTTGTTTCTCATACAATCTGTGGATTTCTAGCAAATCATTGAGGATGGAAGTCATTAAATAATGACAGACACTTTAGTTTCAGACTTCATATCCATTAGAAAATGCATTTTGATGCAAAACCTGTTAATATAGCAACTTTCTAAGTTTATAAGAGCAATATTTAAAATAGCTCCCTACTTTTGGTTTTTTTTCCTCTATTGTGTTTGACTTTGTCCAGATTTAAAAATGTTATTTATTTGACATTTGTTGACTGGGTTGGTCCAGCTGGGCAGAGCCCTTTTTCAGCGGAGACCCAGGGAGAAAAGCTCCAGAGTTAATACATACATTTAAGTTGGCTAGTGCAAAGATATTAGTACATAATCACAATTAAAATCACAGATGGATATATACAAAAGCGGGTTAAAAAGAATGATAATTGGTCTCTACATATCAGCATGTATTAGTGTACAGTGCAGAATAAAAAAGAGAACAATACAGATTCAATTTACAAGGCAAGGAATAGTGGTTGCAATGGGGTAAAAGGTAATTAGGTAAGTGTTTCTAAGCTTGGTATTTCAAATGTTGAAAGTTATACATCCAAACAGGTTAAAGTGGCTGTGAAAATGAGAAGAGGTGGTAACATGAAATATATATTTTATGAGTATATGCTATCTTCTTTAGTCTCCTCTTAGGAAATCATATCTTTCTTCTTGATAAATGTTCTAGATGCATTTATTATACAGCTTTTATTCATTAATTTTGCAAACAGTAAAATGCTCATTCATTTTCCAGTATCCACTCGTTCTCCTACTCAAGGTCATGATGAAACTGAAGTCTATCCAAGCACTCAGAAGGGATTTGGATGCAAGTTTATTGTAGTCCCCCCCCCACACACACACAAACCAGTGTATACACTGCATGCACACATATTTTGAATTACAGGTTCAACAGTTCATCTACTGATATATCTTTGGGATGTGAGAAAAAATAGACTCAGTGAAATCCATATGAACAGAGGAAGAGCATGTTCGGTGTGTATAAATGATTGTTTATGATATGCATAATATGGGGTATGGTTACAAATTAATTTTAATTCAATTATTACTTACTCTGTTCAGTAAACCAATGTACTGCCAACTGTTTGCACCCAGGATCCATGATGCAGGAGCAAAGGTAAATGAAATATACACTGAAAACTTAAGATTAGGCAATCACCCAGCATGTTTTAAAAGGAAAGAAACTGAAGAATCTGGAAAAACACATGAAGACACAAGAAGAAAATGTAAACTACAGAGAGGCATTAGCTGAAGGACTGAAGTGAGACAGACATGTTACCTCTGAGTCTTAGGACTACACCAACATCTTAACTGTAGGAAAAGACCAATGTAAGGGTGTCTGTAAAGTTTGGAGGAACCATTAATTCTGATGTAGAAATGGTAACACATCAGCACACTAAATGCCATTGAAAATGTTAGTTCCATGATCCATGGGGATGTCAAAACTTAGGATAATATTTCTTTGTTTGAGTTGTGCTACCCTAGGATTCTTCTATATTAATTATTTCACATGAAATGATATTCTTTGTGTTTTCTTGAAGCGCTGCTTAATTTTAATGAAATGGTATCCTGTACAGTAACACTGAGCAGGTTGTGTGTCGTTTTTTTACTTGTAGTCATATTCCTACCACACATTTGGATACGGCAGTGTTATTTCAATTATAAGCCTAATCAAAACAATAATTTATAATTAGGAAATGAAATTAATGAAGTAAAAGTTAATAATGATGACACAAACAGGTAGACTTATTATGGGAAACCATAATGAGGTAGACTGATTTTGACATTCAGATTAGTTTAATATTTTATAATGTTTTAATGTAAAACGTATTCTATATTGTTTTATACTACTCAGTTTAACACATTTGCCACTTTCTGTGTTAATTTTATAGTTTTTCTTTTTCAGCAGATGACAGCCTGTTTTACTCCTACAAGCAAAGTATTGTATTTCTAATAATACTTAACAAGCTAACCATTTCAATAACTCCTACATGCCCTAAACATCAAATTAGCTTAATATATAGATAAGTATAATCTGCACTAAATAGACACAATGAATAATGCAATCACAGATAAAGTCTCAAATATTGTATTGATTTAGTTTTCAATATTCATTATTTATTGAGACTGCAATTCCAGTAAACTTTTTCAGTAATATTAAAGCAGTATATCAGCTTTTTCTGCCATTGTGTGAAAGTCTGCCCTTGAAAACTGATTTTTTTAAATGTTCTCTTCAATGTGATCTTGTAAATGAAGGGGTCTCCGGTTAACAGACTTAATCAAGTGACTTGATATTGGCAGACTGCCTTCTTAATTGATTGATATTTGCTTTTATTTGGTTCTGAAATTAAGGAATAGAACGGAAAATTCAGTTTAAACAAAAGCCCACTTCAGGAACCAGTTCCCATCAATCAGCTCTTGCCTACACACGTTAAGGATCCGTGGGCTATGCCTGAAATAAAAGTAATGAGCTGATGGGAAACTGCTGTCAGGTCATGGCTTACAGGAGATTTTTCATCTGCTTCATGGAGGGTTGCATACAGAATATCTGAAAAATTACCCTGTACACAGAAGCAGCCACATCTGGCTTTTAAGGAGACTGAGCACAAAAGGGATGGCTATGAAATGATACAATAAAAATACTAAGTGTCATTCATTTTTCATGCCCTTGCCCTCCTGTCATTTCATAATTTGAAATTCTCATGAGAAGGGGATTGCTGGCATAGCTTTTTGTATACATTGTTACATTTAAACTACAGATGGCATTGTTATTTGCCACCTGTCACACCAGAACTAGTTGCTATACAACTGATTATGATGACATGAACAGAAAATGATGGCATCATTTTTAGGCATGCAACAGCACATACAAACCAAGTGGCACTAATTCCTGGATTCAGCAATTCTGCAATGCAATAACAAATTTATGCATATGTCTGTATCCTGTTTTTTATAACTTAGAGTAGGTTAGGAACAATGAAGCATACAGCAGTATTTTTTTTTCTTTTTTTTTTGGTGGCTCCCTTTATTGAATGTTGTATAAACAAAAAATAAAATCCCCTTCTACACTTTGGATGAAATATATCATGCTAGTTGATAGGAAGTACTGCGCTGTCCACAGTCCAAAGGCAGAGACAGAAAATGACATTGATTCTGGACAGAAAGAAAATGAAGACAAAAGAGACAGCACCAGTGTTTGTACATCAATCCGTGTTACAAGAATACCTTGAAATGTAAATTTTGATAGTGTTCTCGTACATGTAGGAATTGGATACAATGTAAATGTAAGGCAGTGGTATGTTATAAGCCCTTAATAAACTGAAACATTTAGGTAGTTAGAAACATGATAACAAATTTTATTTATTTATTTATTTATTTATTTATTTATTTATTTTGCATGTGAGCAGGACCTGAAGTGCACAGATACACAATTGTGTATTTATGAAATACCAGTGCATTACCTCTTTCTTTTTCTGATGTAGTGCATCTAAAGATGTGAATGACTTTACTTGCTTCAATGTCCATTTTTCTACTAGCTTGGAATATCCTTCTGTCACTGGTACCTTTACTGTTTGGTGAGTGTCAGCTGAGAGCCCCTTAATATCAATTAGTTTGTGACATAGCATATTCAGTTTCTTAGGAAATAAGAGGCATTTAATGGTATGGCTGTGGCTTTACATACATATCCTTTTCTGGGTTTATATCAGATGATCGAAAGCTATGAATATCGAAGCTCCAAACCTCAAACTGAAAACCTCGAAACTGGAAAACATAGAACGTGAAAAAAAAAACAGTACACACCCAAAGCAACACAAAAAATCCTCCATGCAGGGGGGCTTGCCCCCCTGCACCCCCACATCCCTTGCTACTTAAATATACCAACTCCAAGATCACACTACAGTGCAGTAAATGGAAATCTTCCCTTCCCGCACTCTATGGTGATCTCTGCTTTACGCTTCAATGTTTTTTGGTTTCAAGGTTTTAGTTCGAGGTTTGGAGCTTCGATATTCTCAGCTTTCGATCATCTGATATAAACCTTCATTTTCTAATGTCTACAATCACTGGATGGGCTATGTCAAACTATTTTTTTAAGAGAAATAGGCAGTATATGGTGTGCGTGCAAGCAAAAGTGAGCATGTCCATGTGGCGCATCAATGTATGTATCACTTATGTTTGCACTAGGACTGGTACAAGCAGCAGAATGGCTGCTTAATTAGTACAGACTTGGATAAGCAGTAGCACTACTCATACGGCCTGAGTTGGCTTATGAAGCAATGCATGTTGACATAAACATTATTTAAATATCTGGACTGGACCTCAACATTGCCTGCATTATGACTTCATAAAACTTAGTAGCTTGGACAGAAACTAGGCCCCGCATCACTCGCCAGATCTATCAGGAGATGGAAGATAGGTTTTAAAGATCAAACAGAGATAATTTCTTCTGTCAAACATTTAGATTCTGGTACAGTAACTGTCTCCAGAGCAAAATAGGTATCATGTGTGCTTCTTGCCATACAGAACTGACCTGCTCATTGTTAAAAACTAATAATCCCTTTTCCCAGATTAAAGATAAATAGCATGGTTTTGGAGTCATGCTAGCATGTGTTAAGATAAGTAGCTATCTATAAATATGAAGGATCTGTTCACTTGTTACCCCTCATACTTAATCATCTCTGGTTTCACTGCAATAATTAGTGAGGAGACCTGCATTTATAGGTTGTTACATGATATCCTTTCCTATTTCTTACAAATAGCAATGAAATGAGTGATAATATATGGGATTATCATAGGATGTCTTATCATAACCCACATGATAGCTGTTTGACAAGTGGATGCCAGTGAATTCACATCTAGTATGAAGTTTAAGAGCTGAATCTTGCAACCTATTTTGAGAATGATAAATGGTTGGTTATTTAAATGAAATAAAAATTGGTAAGAACTGAGACAATAAATAAATTTAAGGCTCTTTATTTTTTGTCACCTGAGAACTTCAGCAGATGAGTTTAGAAGAATTATTTAGGTAATAAAAGCACTAAAATCTATTTATCATCTCTATTTTCGGCAATTTTGGGTTTTCTGTTTTTTTAGTTTTCGAGATTTTGGTTATACTTGCTTTGTCTCATCTCATTTTTTGAATACTTTGTGGGTTATGATCATAAAACCTAGTCATAATTCTCTGAAGTACATGGACCTTTACTCAATCCATTATACTACCAGGAAGAGAAAAATGTATAGGAGCAAAAAGCATTTTACAAGTTTTAAAGCTGTAAAATATTTAGCTCTGCCTTTCAGAGAACAGCTAGAAGTGAAGAGCATTTCTGAATGAACAACATTTTTAAGGGTCTATATCAGAACATCGAAGTATTAAAACTTCGAATGTTCTGATATCGAATGCTAGTCAGTGAATGCTAAGAACAGTGAAGCTGCAGAACAGTGAATTCTTTCCTCGGGAAAGAATTCAGTTGGCCGTTTCTGTGGCTTCGCTATTCTTACCTCTGTGGTGGAAAGTTACGGGTTTGGTTCAGGTAAGTGTGCAATTGTTTGTACGTTAGGGTTAGGGGTGGGTTAAGTGAGTTAGGGTTAGGGCACAGGTTAGGCGTGTGTGTGACAGTGACAGACTTTAGGGTTAGGGGCGGTTTAAGTGAGTTAGGGTTAGGGCGCGGGTTAGGTGAGTGTGCGATAGTGACGGACCTTAGGGTTAGGGTTTGGGTTAAGGTAAGTGGGTAGATTATAGTGTATGTTTAGTTTAGTGTAGCGTTAGATGTAGGAATTTAAGTGTATGTGTATGGTTGCTGTTTGTTTGATGTGCTTGTGTTGTGTGTATGTGTTTCGGAGCAGCAAATTTTTTCCATGGGAAAAAATTCGCTATTCTGAATGTTCGATATTTTCATGTTTAGATGTTTTGGGGCCGATGAAATAGCGTTCACTATTTTTATCTTTCAATAATGTGATATAAATGCCATTTTTAAAACTGTTGGACATTTCACTCTGCAGCACTTGTTTTTAATTTGTGGCAATGCAAATGGAATTACAACCATTTCAACTTTTAAACATTCCAACACTATACTGTGATGGCTATTGTTTATGTTCTTTTGCAAAACTAGACCATAACAGCACTGAAAGGTACTTAACCAACTTTGTTAAGCACCTTCTTCACATCTGAAATGTGTTTAATAAAGCTGTCTTCTTCTCAGATTTAGCATGTAATCAGTTATTTAAATTCTGCAGTTGTGTTAAGCATTTCACATTGTATACAATGACATTATTGAAACATGATTTATCAAGCAAGCATTAGTGGCAGAACCAGTGAGATTATGACAAGAATCTGACCTGCAAGTGTACTGAGATACTGTGTCAGTTTGACTTTGGATCTGGTAACTTCCTAGAACAAAGATCTTTTGTTGGGGTGAAAGTAATTTATTCTGTGACTTGTGACTGCTTGCTCTTACAAATGTTTGCAATATGTGTGTCTTATTTTCTAGCTTATTCTAATAATTTTCCTTGTCTGCTTCATCTCACATTAATACTTGTCTGTTAGTTATCAAATGCTCTCCATACAATGTCCCTACACATAGTGCATTACTTTTCTTTCTAAATGTATTTAAGGAGGCTGTTTAGTTCTGATGCATTGAGGAATTACATAAACTCTTCCCATTCACTGACTAAAAACATTTGAAACTCTTCATGCAGTCTCAGAAATGATTATAAACAGATGATCATTTTGTCATAATATGTTTGACTGCTGTGTCTAAATGAGAACAATGAAACATACATCTAGGAAATATGTTAGCCTCCACACAGGTTTTGCCATTTCAGAAATACAATAATATACTCCAGAAATGTGTGTTAGCCAGCTCTGATGTGCAGGTGCTTTCCATCTCCACAGCTCTCAGGCATGCTAAAATTTTCAGCTATGCATGTGGACTGTCTAATGGCTCAGCTGTCACTAAGACCTATGGCATAAATAGGAGCTACTGGCAGCCTTTATTGGACTAATATCTCTTCAAAGGCACTTAAATTCCAATCATGTACCATCTGTGCCCCTCTACATCTTGGTTCATCCCCTCCGTTAATCAGCATACGTAATAGATATTCATGCTGTGTCAGTCTGATTGACCACAAGCCCTGAGTCAATGCTGAGTTTCTGTTGTAGAGTCAGTATTCATCACATATTCTTGAAACAATGCAAACTAAACACCTGCATTATAAAACTAGTATAAAATGGATAGTAAAAGAAGAATGAACAAAGCACACCGATCAAAAGTCTTTTAAAGAAGAAGAGTTTTGATTGAAAAAAATAACAAGGTAAATATCAAACAGGTATAACAAACAAGCTCAGGTAATCTCTGATAAGATTCAAACCAGCTGTAAGCTTAACCTGCTACCAACTAGAGGCATGCAAGTAAATAAAAGGATTGCTGAATTCAGCCGTAGTCGGTCATTAGTGTTGTATTGTCTCTTTGGTGAGGCCTTTATGTATATAAATGGCCTGGTGTTACTACTGTCCTGACCTTATGGTAGAATATTCTCATTAATGCAAGATATGGCAGCAAAGCATGAAAGAGTGCAGAGGTTCAGCCTTGTAGTTAATAAGTGACACATTTTTCTGGCAATGTCAGTAGTAGTGCTATAGTGCCTGATGGTTTGTGATTCAAGGATATCTGTTATTAGTAATTATTTCAAACCATCATTTAATTTCTGCAGAGTGTATTCCTTAATATCCAAGAAATCCTTGTATAGTATAAAAAATGCAGCCTGACTATCAAAGTTCAGATTCCTTAGCAGGATTACAAAATGCTACTAATATAATTGGACTGCACAAGCATTTCTCTTTTTACAAAAGGGTCTATAGCAAGTAATAACTTGATTGAAATATTCAGATATTTTCATAGATATTTGATTGTCAGTTAAAACATAGTTCACAAGTTTATTTTTTATGAGCATTCAAAACTAAGAAAATTATCATCCCTTGCCCATAGAAACTCAATAAAAACAGTGAATAAACATTCCTTTTCAGAGCAAAAAGTCCCCCCCCAAATGGACCTGTACCCTCAATGTTTTTATTTACTTATTTTATTTACTGTTATTTAGAAAACTCTAATTAGTTATTTACAACTCTAAGTTATAATGTTTCAGAAAAATTAAACAGGTATTATGGCTGTGATGACTGTGCCCTGGCCCAACAGTCAGGGAACCTCAATCCTCACCACTAACACCAAGGAGGTTGTCTCATAGAAGAGGAAAGGATGACATATACACACAGTAAAGTACAATTTCCCTTAAGTGCACACAGAGATCACAGTCAGTCTGGGGTTGGTTGCTCCCTTGCTATGCAGGTCCCCAGTAAGACTCCCCACTGGCACAGCTATAGGGTCCAGATCTCAGCCTAGCTGGCAAGCTAACCTCCAGTACCCTTTCTGTCCAGCCAGTACTTCATGTCCCTGCCCAGGTAACTGGCACACACCCACACTTTGAGATAAGTATTTATACAACTTCACAGACACTCCTGGGAAAGGCTGACAAAGATTCTCCAGCTGTGCCCCTTTACCCAGACTATACAGTAGTAATTTCTGTCACCACCAGCTAAAAATGATCAGCTACCCAAAGGCCCTTAAAAAGGTGTCTAATTATCACTGTGCAATATTATTATTATCCAATTGGTAATGTGAATATTCAGTCTAAGGCTTATTAATGTGGTTAATTATAATACTCTATAAATATGCAATGTACTCTAGAGCTTACTTTGTCTTTACACAAACCAGCCACAGGTAAAGGTTTTAAAATATTTAATAATAAATAATTAAAAACACAAGACAATACTACTTCACCAGAGAGATATCTAAGAGTTCAGAAATTACACAGCCTTAAAATAATACAGTAGGGCAGGTCAGATATCAAAGAAAAATATTTAATCTAACTTTCTAATCTTTAGTTATTCTTAAGAGAAAACACAGTGCTACAATCCTACGTACAGACATATATAGAGCACAGTATACTAACCTCGAAAAAGGGCATAGCAAAATTAATTTAAAATGGGTGGCGAAAGCCAAATACACTCTGGCTAGGCTTATAAATGCCCTAGGGCAGATAGCCTAGTATGAACCTATGAACCTATGAACCTATAAGCAGTGCTGGGGTTGATAGACTAAGACAAAAATGCTTTCAGTCTCTCACTGAACAATAGTTTTTAAACTCACTAACAAACAGCTCTGCTAAGGCCCTCCCAGATTACATAATTTTGACACTTAGGTTTTCCCACTATACACATTACCTCATTTTGACACTTAGTCTGGAGTTCCCAGGCCACAAACTGCATTATTTAGCAATCTAATACCAGCTCAGGAAACTACAACAATAAAAGACATTTCACATGTATACTCTAACAATTATTTAAGTTAAGACAATAGAAAGAATGTGTTCAGCCAGCTGCTTCTAAACCACTTTCTTTAGATAATTGTAACTTCAAAGAACATTTGAAATGCTTGGCTTGGTTTTCCTTACAGCAGATAGCAATGTTGCAACAATCTTGAAGTTCACATTTTATAGTGTATTCTTTCATTTAAGAACACAAGCCTGTATTTTACATTTATTTATGCAAATAATAGAATTATGTATCAAATTTTATTTGACTAGGCTGGCAGCCTTCGCCCATATTCCCCCAATCTTTACAATGGCCCATATTGAATTCAGTCAATCACTACTTTAATTTGCAATTAGCCTCTATATTTAGAAAAAAGAACAAAAACTGACACCATGTTAAAAAGGTGTGATATTATTTCAACATTTCTCATCAAAGTTTCTGTGACATGTTCTGAACAATAAAGTAATTAGTCTTACATGAAGTGCTTGTTCAGAGAATGGTAGGTTCTATAAGACACAATTGCTCAAAGCAACATCTGTTATGTGCATAACTTTATTTATCCATTATTAACTGGATTAGCCCTATGAGGCTAGAAGCATCTTTTCAAGGTAGATCTGAGACTACTAGTTTAAATTTGGCCAGGACATCAGGGAACTCCCATTATTTTTTTGACAGTGTCAAGGGATCATTCACCAACTCAAGCTCTCCCCTTCAATGACAGCACTCAATCTACCAGGGGTGGGAATAGAACCCAAAGCCTTCTACACCAAAGCAGAGTGTGCTACCTGTTATGCCACTACAGTGAGCAGCAGCTTGTCCCTTGGTGTATAATGCTAGTAACCCATAGCTGCTGTTCATCTGTCCCATTTTACTCTGCTGTATCACTTCAAATAGAATGCTCATAGGAGACATGACCTCTTTATAAGCCAATTCCACATCAAAACTGAAAAGCAATATAAACACATCACTACATTTATTATTTATGCATCATTAAGCCCTCTGCATTATATTACACTGTTAGTATTTAATACATTTTTATAATCCAAAATGTTCTCTGGGGATTGCCACGGTGTCATGATTTGTATCTTCTGTTTGCCCTCATCTATCCTGGAATATACTTTGTGTTCCCATAGTAGAACACAAAATAGACATTGCAATGTCAGATACTTTACACTTGCTATTTGTTTTGTGCTGCTAACTTCTTTGGCTGTTGAGAAACAGTTGGGCGGATTCACAAAGGCTTACACGGAGTTTAAGAGTAGTGTAAGCCTCCGTGTAAGCCTCCCAATCCAGGAACAGCCCAAACCTCCGTGTAAGAGACGTCTCTTACATGGACTGGGCGTGGAAATGCTCAATACCTCATTTGCAGCTCAAAGATATGCAAATGAGGTATTTGAGCGATCCAGGAAGCCCAAACCAGTCCGTGTAACGGACGTTTTAGCTGCAGAAATGTACTCAGCTGACAACTGAGTACATTTCTGCAAAATTGACAACGGAGCTATGTCAGCTCCAAATAAAGGGTGCATATGTGTCATTAAGCATGCCAATGACCAAATATGTGGCCATTGGCATTAAAAAGTGATGCAAAATTATTTAAAATAACTTTTTTTTTTCGGGGGATTTTGATGTTTAACTGCAGCGCACACCCGTGCAAATGGGGTGCGCTGCTCAAAAGTAAAAACCGAAGCTTATAAGCTCACAATTGTGGGTTTTATGTATTACATGGAATGTCAATGCAGGGACTAACAGACCAAAAACAATATGGCCACCATGTAGTGGTTGCCAAGGGGGGGGGGAAGCTCAGTGTAAGAGATGTAACTAAACATTACTAGGCAATCCTATGTAAATGAGGGTTACAATACTGAATCACACTGCCACATAGGTAATGAGCACTTTCCGAGTAGTGTAAGAGTTACAGAAGGGGGAGGAATAGAGTAAGAGGTAGGTGACATCACGGGGGGAATGATAGAAATAAATGTATCACATTGGAGGGCAGTGTAACGTGACAGATGACAGACAGACATCAGGGAGAGAGGTGTGTCCCAACATAACACTAGGACAGTCAAGAAATAGAGGGTGCACACTATCCCTACACTCAAACTTTCTTAATATACGTGCATGCGCGCGTGTGCACGCGTGTAAGGCAGGTTCAACATGTGGGAGCGTGTTGCAAACCGTTTACAACGGTTTGCGCAGGCGTGCACGTGTGTAAGGCAATGTGCGCGCGTTTTACCATGAATCAGCCAAGTCCAAACCGTGTAAGGATGTGTGCGCGTGTTTAAGTCACTGTACGCGTGCTTATGCTGGTGTGCACATTGCTCCCCCTGAGGAAACAGAGAGGAAAAAGGAAACAACCAGATTACAAGGAAGCTGGCAGAGGATACTGCTGGAGTTAATTGGTGATAACAATTAGAAGCAGGCAATTACACAGGCAGACTAGAAGTCCAACCCAGCACTTAAAACACTGCAAACAGCAGTGCAGGGTGTTTCTTTCAAGAGATACTGCAGGAAAGGAGTAAGCTATCAGAATTGAAAACTGAAAAAGCTGAACTCAGAGCAGAAAAGCTAGGGGCTGCCATAGCTGTTATAATCAGGCATAGGCGAATTGCTGAGGGTGGTGACAATGCAGATGCTGACAGACAACCCAGAGTGAGGAGAAGGAGAAGAGTATACAGGCCCAGGGTCACCTACCATGGGTTACATGAGCTGGAGATAGTAGAGCGCTACAGAGTGGACAGAGACCTTCTGCAGCAAATTGTTGAGCTGTGCAGGCCACATCTCACACTCAGAATCAACAGAGGGGAACCCATCCCAGTGGAAACCAAGGTATGTGTTGGCCTAAGAATACTAGCAACAGGTACCTTCCAGAGATCAACTGGTGATATGATGGGGATATCACAAGCATCAGCCTCCAGGGTACAGCACCAGTTCCTGGATGCCATGTCAGCACATGTCGGTGATCATGTATATTTCCCCAATGCCCGTGAGGTATTGGCCAGCAATATGCATCTCTTCCAGCAAATAGTGGGATACCCTGAGGTACTGGGTGCAATAGACTGCACGCACATACGCATCAAAGCACCAGCTGGTGAGCAGGGTAGAGCCTATATTAACCACAAGGGATTCCCCTCCATCAACTGCCAGGTCGTGTGTGATGCCCAGGGCATAATAATGAATGTGTGTGCTGGCTGCCCTGGGAGCTACCACGATTCCCACATCTGGCATCTGACGCAGCTGTACCAATCATTTGCCAGTGTGGACTTCCCACACGGACACCTAGTGGGGGATGCAGGTTATGCACTTGAGCCGTGGCTGATGACACCCATCAGAAATGCACACACACCTGAACAGGAACGCCATAATGAGGCACATGCACAAACACATAATGTCATAGAGCGTGTGTTTGGGCTGCTCAAGTCACAGTTCCGGTGTCTGGACACATCTGGTGGAGCCTTGCAGTACATACCAACTACATGTACCCAAATGGTCATGATATGTGCTATGCTACATAATATGATCCTGTGGAAACAGCTGCAGTAGGACCAGCATAGGGCTGGGCCAAACATACCCCCACCATTGCCAAGGCCACCATAGGCAGAGGGTGACTCGGTAGAGGAACAACCTGACCTTGCCCCGGTAGGCAGAAGGAGGCGTGCCCAGTATGCCCTGGCCTTGGCAAAGAGGCAACGCATAGCACATACACTGGCTCAGTAGGAACACTGGGACTGATACCCCCTCCGACTCACTCATATAATAACAGGGACGCCTAACATGACACAACCTGCTTCCAAACATGTACAGGGAGTGTAGTATGTGCATCCGACAGAGGCAGTCCTGCAGCACCACCTGAGGCATGAATGTCATGTGTTAAGTAATGTAACACCATGTACCATATGCACACCTGAGGACCCTGACTAACATTCACCCTCACCAATCATGAACCACAAAAACACAAACCCACCTTCATTGGTACCACACGGGATAGGAACCTAGATGTAATGCTACCCAATGCCAGAAGTATAAACAGCAAGATGCGTGCAGTGTAAACGCACACAGTATAGAGAATGTAGATATCAGTGCTGTAATAGAAAACTGGGTCAAAGCCCACATCAGCACCCTAACACTACCAGGTCACACCTCATACAGTGATGTACAGCTGCAAAACATGGAACAAGCTACAAAACGAGGGTGACTAGCAATAATTGTCATGGATAACCTCACCCCCATGTTGGTACCACAACAAGAAGCAGCATGGATTAGCCATGGTCAAATACCAATGGCTAAAACTGCCTACTACTATATAGCTTGCTGCAGACCACTGTTCTAATAGCAGGAACTGCACCAGGCCTATGTTGGAATACATGAAGATATCAAGCCCCCCAAACCACATTATATTGCTTGACTGAAAATACCTACACATACACCATAGTTTCATAGTTTCATAGTTTACTACTAGGCTATCTGCCCTAGTGCATTTATAAGCCTAGCCATAGTTATGTGGCTATTGCCACCCCTTATAGTGGTAATAAGTGTACAGAATAGATTCCGAATATTGTGCCTCTGACTTAGTAGTGATACATTATGACCCCCTTACTTAATCGAATAACTTGACTATGCCTCTGTCTAGTAGTGACACAGGGAGGACCCCTGGGGTAAACCTACGATCTCACATCCACTTGTCCAGATTTCTCTTGAAGAGAATCAGTGAGGGACTCTGTCTAACATGAACTAGGATTCTGTGCTAGAGTGTGAGAAGCCTCTGAGTTATGACTGTCCCTCCAGCATGTCCTATACATGTATGTGCTGAGGTTCAAATCTTTAGCTCTCATGGTTCTGGTGGATTTGGATTGCTTGCAGTGGAGCATGTCCACCAAATCCTGATCGGACATGGTCTTGTATGTCAGGCATAGGTCACCAGTAAGTAGGCAGTATGCTACTGAATAAAGCTGGATTGTCTTTAGTCTGGAAGCATATGACATGTGTTGTAGACCCTTGATCCTCTTGGTAAGGTACTTTTGGGGTCTCTCCAGCTGTTGCAAGTGCTGGATGTGGTACATACCAAATGGGGCTTTGTATTCAATCATGGGCCTGATAAGGGAGAAGTTAGGGATACAATGACCCCCTTTGATCTGAATGGAAAACCCTTCATGATAAGGCGGGCAAGATAGAAAGTCTTTCTAACCACTTTGGCAACATGGGTGTCAAACGAGAGGTCACTATCTACATGGGTCCCCAGGTGTCTGATTTTTTTTCTGTGCTCAGTGGGTTGCTGTCTATGTGTTAATTTGTGGGTACTTTGTTCCTCCCAAAGGGGATGACTACACATCAGTTGCATTCAGTTTCAGGCCATGATTCCGGCACCAGCTATCTGTTTTTGTGAGGGCATTCTGTAGGATGTGTGTGCCGGCTGATGTATTCACTATGGTGCCTAGGTTGCAGTCATCTGCAAACTTTGTCAGCCACAACCCTCCTATGTTTGCTTTCACATCTGAAAAGTAAATGCCAAATAAGAGGGGTCCCAGGACAGATCCTTGTGGGACACCACTTGTGACTGGCTTTGAATCTGACAAGGCACCTGCAATGTCGACTTTATGGGTTCTGTTTCTTAGCCATTTTGCAACCTATCCTGTGACATATGGTTTTATATTTCAGCTGTTGAGCTTGTCTATGATGTCTGAGTGGGGTATTGTGTCAAAGGCCTTAGCCAAGTGCAGATAGGCTGTGTGGACCGCTTAGCCCTCATCAATGGCCCTACTGACAGCTTCAAAATAGTCAACTAGGTGCAAAAGACAGGATCTGCCCTGTACAAAGCTGAACTGGGTGGGATCAAGGGTCTGTAGGTCAATGTCTCTGTTTAAAAGCTCCATAATGACTCTTTCCATAGCTTTGCAGACAAGGCTGGTTAAGCTTGTGTGGTGGTAGTTCCCAGGGTCTGTGGAGGAGTGTTCAGGTACATATCCTGTAGCAAGGCTAAGGTTAAATAGCATTTGTATATACGGGTTTAGCTCCTTCTGGAGTTCACGTAGCACGCAACTGGGGATACCATCAGGTCCCATTGATGCTGTGTTTTTGTCTTTGCTGAGTGCGGCTCTCACATGGACATCTGAGATGACAGTGAGGTTACATTCAGCTGTGATAACTATCTTCTTTTGGGGGTGAGGGAGGGGGAAAATTGCACTGAACCTGTCTGCCAGAATGTTGCCAATATCTGTCAGGTCACTGAAATTTATGTTGTTGTGTACCAACTCTGAGCATATCTGAGGGTTTCCACCCAGGTTTCTGACATAACTGCAGAAGGCATTGTGGTTATCTTTATGGTCTTTGGTGATTTTTGTCTCAAAGTTGACCTTGGATGTCTTTATGAGAGAATATAGCTTTATACTACTGCTGATCACAGCTGACTTCCCTTTAGGAGATTTAGCTCTGTCTTGCATTAGTATCCTTCATTTGTTATACAGTTTGTTTATGGCTGGGGTCCACCAGACAGGCCACTTTCCCTTGGTGGAGAGGGTCTTGGTTTTATTTGTGATTGCATGGTCCATGCTTTCTTGGAGATATCCATAGAAAGCGTCTGTGAAGGAGTCACCATTTTGTGTTGTGGTTTCCACTGGCCCAGTGGGCTTAAATGATACCATCTCAGTCTGAAGAAGTGTGAAGTCAGCTTTTGAGACGTTTGTCACTATACTCTTTGTATTATACTAGCACCGACACATTTGTAGACAATTTCCCAGAATCCATCAAACAAAATGGACATGCAAAATGTAACACTTCCACAAGAGGGGTAAGCATACTGGATGTGATAATCAGAAATATGTGTACTGGATGTCAAGATGAGAAGTGTATCCCTCACTGGTAAGACCAGACCATAGAGTAATCACACTGTAGTTACACATCCCGACCCCAGTCCCTGGCCAGAATACCACAGTGAAACACATGTATAAAGCATAGCTTGCACCCCTACAAACCAATGTGGAATCCATGAAAGGCCCTGTGCAAGTCCAGAATATGGGACACACTGCAGAACATGTTATACAGGCATACCATGAACACAGTCAAGAGTGCTTGGAGTCTGCAATCACAAATAACAACAAGACACAATGCCATACACCCAGGCATCTGGCATGCTGGACTCCAGCAATTACTAAACCATTGAAGAGAATGAGGAAGCTACCGCATGATAGATCAAACATAAAAAGTGAAGTAATCAGTGATCACTAGTATGGCAATAAAATGTGTCCACACATACAATCCACTAAGGCCAGGCAAAACAAGTAGAATCTGTGAATCCAGAGGCAATATGACACCTGTCCCACGTACACACACAACAAAACTCACCCCAATAAATACAAATATATGTGATAGACGCAACCAGGTAGCCAAACCGGAGCCTGAGCACCCCCAAATCAGTACTGTCAAAACTAGTCAGGAGGACAAGGTAACCACATACACCACAAACCCAGTCCCACATAGACCTACAACGACTGTAAACCAAACACATAAACACAAAAACATTCCCAGAGGCCCTAATTACAAACACACAACACCAACACAAGCCTCCAAAGCAGACACCCAATAAAACAATCTCCAGACATAGCACATGTAACACATAGTACACAAAGCTGGTGTGCCAAACAGTCACAGGACAGAAGGAGAAACAACATGCCTGATACAGTTGTAATAGGTGACTCCATAGTGAGACATGCTGCTGTTCCAGGGATGGCTTGCACCTGTTACCCATGGGTATCTGGATATTGCCTAAGGCTTTTGCAACCTACAGAGATCCTTTCGTAGGCAAGGCCAAAAAGACTAACCCACCACCATAGAAAACAAAACTGGAAAGAAACAGAAGGGTAATGCTGATCAATGCCAGATGTGTAAACCTCAATATGCATGCTCCTGAGGCCCTCCCCAGTATGGAGAACATTGATGTCTGTCCAGTGATAGAAACCTGCTGCAAGCCTCGTGACAGCACACCGGCACTACCAGGTAATACCACATATCATGTGTTATGGCCACAAAACCTGGAACAAAACATAAAAGGAGGGTGAGTATCCATATTCAGCACAGACACCTATACGTCCAGTTAACTGACAATGCTTATGTCATTGCAGTCCACCCATGTGCAACTAACCATAGGCAAGACTGCTGTACAGTCTGTAGCATGCTACAGACCACTCTCTCACACACAGGAACCCCACCCCACTGTCCTGAAGACAGTGGACAGTATGAATGTACCACCAAATACAAAACAAGGTACACACAAATTACCACATAGGTGGTAAACCATTATGTATGGAAGGCATAATCAGGGACCTAGTGACACAAGTGGACAGTAACCTGTTATGTGACAGTCACATCGCTAATTTGGCTAGGAAGACTGTCTATATTGGACACTGTATCATGAAAGGATTCACATCTACGTCAACAAAGGTCATTGTGCCCCTATACTTTTCCCTTATCAGACCATAATGTAGTACAATGCCTCATTTGGGATGTACATTACCTGCCACCTGCAGCAGTTAGAAAGACCTCAAAGGTACCTCACCAAGAGTCAGAAAGGGTCTCAAATATATGTCATATGCTGCCTAGCTGTAGACACCACAGCTGAATGCAGTCACATACTGCCTACACAGAGGCATTGTATGTCTGTTGTACAAGTCCATGTCCAACACAGAAGTAATGGACATGCTCCACCCCAGAAAACTCAAAGCCATCGGAGCTGTGTGAGTCAGAGATGTCAACCTCAACACATAATCAAATAGGATGTGCTGGAGGGACAGATACCTAACCCTGAGTCTCTCCACACCCTGGAACAGAATACCACTACATGTTAGGCAGAGCCCCTCACTGACACTCTTCAACAGGAAGTTTGCAAAATGGATGGATAATTGTAGATGTACACTGGGGGTCTTTACTGTGTCATGTCCAGACAGAGGCACAGCTAAGTAAATCATAAATGGCCATAATATTCACATAGCAAGGGGTGGCAAAAGCCACACACACTTTGGCTAGGCTTACAAATGCCCTAGGGTGGATAGCCTGGTATGAACCTATGAACCTATTATGATACAAATTGTACAGGACACTAAGGATAACCCCAAGGCTGCTGCAACTGATGGTAGGAAGCATGTTGTGAATTCCCAGATATGCTCTGGATCACACAAATATTACAAACAACATACCAAACACACACACGTATTGCCAACATACATCCTGACAGGTGCAGTGCAAACCCCCCCCCCCCCATAATGCAAAATATCTTTCCCAGCAGACTGCTACCTCCCTGACATTATGTCAGCCTTACCACAAGATATGTAACCAAAGAGCAGTGTACAACAACAGTGGTCGTTCTCAAGAAAGGTGTCGCCTGAATGGATACGAAAAACAACCACCACAGAATCCTGAGAAGCTTGGTCTGCACAGCTATGGAAAGGATCAGCATGTACCGCAGACATAAAGATATTGGGGATCTATTGACACCCGACCCTACCCAGTGTGAGTTTATTAAGTGCAGACCCTGCCCCTAAACATGTGTGACTCAGTTGAAACAGTAATTGAGGTCACTGATGAGGGCAATGTGGTCCACACAGTGTAGCTGGACCTTGCAAAGCCTTCCATACAATACCCTACGTGTTCAATATAGATATGCTCACCAGCTTATATATACACCCCTATGTCACTAGAGGGGTTGCAAACCAGACCAATGACAGAACTGACATGGTCAGACATGCTGCAGCCATGTCAGACTACAAACTACATATAACAGGTATCCCACAAAGCTTGGTCCTGGGACCTTCCCCGTCTGGTATATATGCCCCATAGGTACAGGCCAACATGTAAGGACTGTGCCTGAACATGTTTGCAGAGGACTACAAACCGCCCAACATATCTGACACTCCAGCTGACACAAGCATCCCACAAAAGGGCCACATAGAAACGGACAACTGGTGCCATAGCCATGTCAGCATGTTAAATGGAGAAAACTGTATAGTCAACCTCTGTGGATATACAGTAAGTGACCACCAATTACCACATAGGTGTTAACCCATTACATACTTCACATGTAATGACAGACCAGGGTACACAAGGTGATAGATATCCTGCATTGGACAAACATGTGGCTGTAGTGTTAATAGAAACAATCCATATACCAACCTAATCATGAAGGTTATGACATCTAGATAAGGGGAGGTCATTGTGGTTCTGCAGTTATCCTTCATCAGCGTTACAATTGACTACAACAGCCCCTGTGGGGTGTACCTCAGCAGACACCTCCATCAACTGTAAAGTCCACAACAGTACCTCACCAGGAGTATCAAAGAGCTTGAACAGATGTAATGTGTTGCCTGATTAATCAGAGTGCAACTCCACACACTGCCATGCTGGCCACCCAGACGCAAGCTGTGCCTGATGTAGAAAGCCATGTCCAAGCTGGAATCAATGAACATGCTGCACCTTGTACAATCTGAATGGCAGTGAGCTATGCACATGAGGGACCTGAACCCCAGCACTGACATACATAGGACAAGCTGTACTGCATTATCCATAACACAGAAGCCACCCCACGCATGAGTAAACTACCAGTACAGGTTATCCATAGAGTCACTCGTTGATTCTCCTCAACAGGAATCTTAATGAGTGGATGGGAGATGGTAGGTTTACCCTGGGTATCACTGTTATGTCACTGGTAGACAGAGGCACAGTATACTAAACATGACATATGTCATGGCAAACTACACTTACAATGTGTCGAAGGACAAACACACTCTCTGACTAGCATTAGAAATGGCCTAGGGCACATCGGTAGTGTTTGCTAATGTACGCCTATGTTGTGGAATACACTACTGATGTTGGACGAGGCTGTTGTAAGTAGTTAATATCTGAACATAATGCAACATGGTCAGATAGGTTCATAGGTTCATAGGTTTATACTAGGCTATCTGCCCTAAGGCATTTATAAGCCTAGCCCAGAGTTTTGTGGCTTACTCCACCCCTTATATGGAAACAATACTGTGCCCATTAGTTTGTTGTGCCTCTGTCCAGCAGTGACACAGAGACGATTCCCAGGGTAAACCTACGATCTCCCATCCACAGGTCAAGATTCCTCTTGAACAGAGCCAGTGAGGTGCTCTGCCTCACATGGACCGGGATTCTATTCCACAGCATAGGGAGTCTCTGAGTGATAAATCTATCCCTCCAGCATGTCCTATTTATATCCGTGCTAAGGTTTAAGTCACTTGCTCTAGTGGTTCTGGTGGATTTGGATTTTTTGAGGTGGAGCATGTCCATTAATTCCTGGTTGGACATGGCCTTGTATGTCAGGCACATGTCACCTCTGAGCAGACGGTATGCAACTGAATAGAGCTGGAGTTTCTTCAATCTGGCAGCATATGACAGATGTTGGAGTCCCTTTATCCTTTTGGTGAGGGACTTTTGGGGTCTCTCCAATTGCTGCAGATGTCGGGTGAGATACATCCTGAATGGGGCATTGCACTCGATCATTGGTCTGATAAGTGAAGAGTACAGGGGAACAATGACCTCACTAGATCTGGATGTGAATCCCTTCATGATCAGGTGGGCAATGTAGAAGGTCTTTCTAACCACTTTAGCAACGTGAGTGTCAAAAGAAAGGCCACTGTCAACCTGGGTCCCCAGGTCCCTGATAACCTCTTCTGTGCTTAGAGGATTGCCACCTATATGGTAGCTTGGGGTTACCTTGCTTTTCCCGAAGGGTATGACTATACATTTTTTGGCATTTAACTTCAGGCCATAGCTCTGGCACCAGCTATCAGTTTCCATGAGTCCCTTCTGAAGGATATCCGTGTCTGATGCACTTTCCACTATGGCGCCCAGTTCGCAGTCATCTGCAAACTTTGTCAGCCAAAGTCCTCCCATGTTGGCCTGTACTTCTGAGAAGTAGATGCCGAACAATAGGGGGCCAAGGACCGAGCCCTGTGGGACACCACTTGTGATCAGCTTGGAGTCTGACATAGCGCCTAACCCTGTGGGTCCTGTCCTTAAGCCAGTTTGCAACCCATCTTGTGACATATGGGTTTACATTTAAGTTGGTAAGTTTTTCTACAATACCTGAGTGGGGTATTGTGTTGAAAGCCTTTGCAAGGTCAAGGTAGGCTGTATGGACTGCCTTTCCCTCATCAATGGCCTTGGTGACTGTTTTGAAGAAGTCGACCAAGTTCAAAAGGCATGATCTGCCCTTGACAAAGCCAAACTGGGATGGGTCCAATGTCTGCATGTCCCCTATATCTTTGTTTATGAGCTCCATTATGATCCTCTCCATAGCTTTGCAGACTAGACTTGTTAAGCTTATGGGGCGGTAATTAACAGGGTCCGTAGAGGCACCACCTTTGTGCAGATGTGCACAACTGGACCCTAACCAGGCTGTTGTGCTCACTATGGAAATGTAAAGCAGTGATAGGACTAAAGCCCAGGATACTGTCCACCACAGTGAAAGTACTGAACCACTACACTATACAGTAGTACAGTGTTAGGTCAGTATGAACAGATGTTGACAATTGTATGCAAAGTATCCCATGCAAAACCTGCAGGCACAGTATAATCCCTGTTGTGTTCACACAAAAAGCATTTGTACAGTAACTACACAACATGACACAGAACACACAACCATAAACAGGAGATATTTGTTGAAGTTCACACTCATCCACAAATGTGATGGGCTGCAGAGTTCAACATATGGAAAGCTCACACTGGGCATGCTCACACACTTTGATAAATGAGACATCTTTCACACAACATGCCATGGGAAGGCTGAACTGGGCATGCTCACACACTTAGTCCAAATATCAGTTTAGCATTTTGCCACATATATCTGGTATATGTACGTGCTATTCCAGTAACCAACAACATTATAGCAATCTGACCAGTGCTCACACTTAAATGACTACAGAGACATACATGATATAGTGGATTTCCCTCATATGCAAACATCATCCACAGATACACAAGTTGTTCATACAAACAGGAAATGTTATGGCAATAAAGACCTGCAAACACTGCTATCAGCACCAAATAATGTGCATCTGACAGTTAAACATATGGGTGTAGAGGTCAACAGTAGGCTGTTTGGCCAAGGGAATGACAGCTTATCCAGAGTGTGTGTGTGTGTGTGTGTGTGTGTGTGTGGGTGATTGTGGTTGGTCTGTGTGCAAGCCTGTGTGAGGGAAATGTTTCTTTTGGCAACTGTGAAAACACACCACAGGATGCCCATTCCCCTTTCTAAACACTGATGATGTCAGCACCCTATAAGTATATCAGGAGAAAATAAATCTCCCCGTAATGCAAATAGCGTGCTTTGCTAATGCGTCCATCTCTAGTGTTATAACCTAGTTAGATAGGGGTTTGATTCCAGCAAGTGTGTGTGAAGGGGGGTTAGTGTGTGTGTATGAAAGGAACATCCCTTTTGGCAACTGTGAAAACACACCACAGGATGCCCATTCCCCTTTCTAAACACTGATGATGTCAGCACCCTATAAGTATATCAGGAGAAAAGAAATCTCCCAGTAATGCGAATAGCGTGCTCTGCTAATGCTTCCGTCTTTAGTGTCATAATATAAGTAGGTAGGGGGTTGAATCCAGCAAGTGTGTGTGAAGGGGGGTTAGTGTGTGTGTGTATGAAAGGAGCATCCCTTTTGGCAACTGTGAAAACACACCACAGGATGCCCATTCCCCTTTCTAAACACTGATGATGTCAGCACCCTATAAGTATATCAGGAGAAAAGAAATTTCCCAATAATCTGAATAGCGCACTCTGCTAATGCGTCCGTTTCTAGTGTCATAACATAGTTAGGTAGGGATTTGAATCTGGCAAGTGTGTGTGAAGAGGGGTTAGTGTGTGTGTAAGTGTGCATGAAAGGAACTTCCCTTTTGGCAACTGGGAAAACACACTACAGGATGCACATACCCCTTTCTAAACAATATCACAATTATTTATGGCTTTTGATTCCAGACATGTCACGTGTGTTTTGCTCACACAGAATGCCCATGTGTGCGGGTTGTTTCTCACAATAATGCATGACATCGATTAAACCAGTTATGGCAATGCACACATGATGTATGTGTGTGCCAAATACACATATGTACCTGTGACCTTCAATAGTTACCATGTGTGATGCCTGCCACATGTGAATACATGGTATTTGCACTGGGTAACATTATGACTGTGGTCTTCTGTGCAGGTGCTGCATGTGGGATGTGTATATACAGTGTGAGATGTAGATGCTATCAACCTAGTAGTGAGGGATACACACCTGGTCTGGGGCATATAGTCTACATGTTGTTGATGAAGAGGTGCTGCATGTTTTCACCTGTTGTGGGAGTGGTAAGAAGTTGTTCCATAGCAATGCAGTGACCGCATGCTAAGAACCTTTCAGCTAGGGTGTTGTAGCTACAGTAATTCATTAGCATTCAGTAATATGTCAGCATTCCTGGTGAGGGTATGATGCCAACCAAGGTCAGGGTTCTACCAGCCTGTGCCACTTGCTCAGTGAGCCCTTCCATGTTCCCTATCATGTATTCCAGTGAGGGACATCACACATCAGCTGTAGTGGCATGGACAATGACTGAGTCATATGTGTCCATGCATCTGACTGACCTGTATGCTTGTGTTATGTGGTGGACCATAGTGCCCCATGAGCATATCACTGTGACCTTCACCTTGTCCAGCCTGGTGAGCATGACCTCACTGTACCGGACAATAAAAGTACCTAACACAACTGCAGCAGGAGTGTTGTATAGCTGTACAGACTGTGCTTGTTTGGCACACAGGATTTGTGTGCTATGTGTTATGCGTGCTGTGTTCAGGCCTAACGTATGCCTGTGTGCCAGCTGCAGAGGTGTCTGCCACTCAGGCAGGATGCCATTCTTAGGCTCCATGAATGACCGGTGTGTTCCGTGCTTGTATTGCTGTCAGTGTAGGTCTACATCAGACTGGTATTGCAGTCACTGTAGTATTTCATGCCACCTGACAGGTTATGCCAGTACTGGGTTCAGAGTGCTTAGTCCACAGTTTGGCTATGTGTTTCCATCTCATACATGTGTTGTACATCCATGGGTAGGGGATAGGGTTGACTGTGTACATGTGGCAGCTGTGACATTACTACATGACTCACATATTCAACAACTGTACCATAGAGGTGACTGACAACTGACCTTTGCACATGCTACCATAGTATTGAGATTGCATTGGTGATTAACAGCACATAGGGCCAATGGTGAACAAGATACATAGGTTCATAGGTTCATACTAGGCTATCTGCCCTAGGGCATTTATAAACCTAGCCAGAATGTGTGTGGCTTTCACCATGCATTGTAAATCTATCTTGCTATGCCCTTTTCCAAGATTAGTATACTGTGCCTCTGTCTAACAGTGACACATAAGTGATACCCAGGGTAAACCTACAATGTCCCATCCAGTCATTAATATTCCTCTTGAAGACAGTCACTGAGTGACTCTGCCTAACCTGTATTGGGATAATATTCCAGAGTGAAGGGAGCCTCTGAGTTATGAATGTGTCCCTCCAGCATGTCCTATGTATATCACTCCTGAGGTTCAAGTCTTTCCAGCATGTAGCTTGATGGGATCTGGATATTCTGAGGTGCAGCATGACCATTAAGTCAGGGTTTGACATGGCTTTATATGTCAGGCACAGATTGCCTATGAAGAGGCAGTATGCCACTGAGTAGAGCTGCTGTTTCTTTAACCAGTCAGTATGTGGCATCTGTTTGAGCCCTTTGATCCTCTTGTTGAGGTACTTTTGTGGTCTTTCCAGTTGCTGCAGGTGTCTGGTAAGGTGCATGCCGACAGGGCATTGTAGTCAATTATGGGCATGATGAGGGATGAGTAAAGAGGCACAATGTCCTCCCCTGATCTACATGTGAATCCCTTCATGATGAGGTGGCCTATATAAAATGTTTTTCTAACCACTTTGGCCATGTGGTTGTCAAATGAGAGAATGCTATCAACTTGTGTACCCCAAGGTCCATAATTCCTTCATCTGTACTTAATGGATTAACACATATGTGGTACTTTGTGGTCACTTTGTTTTTGCCAAAGGGGATGACTATACACTTTTTGGCATTCAGCTTGAGGCCATGGCTGTGGCACAAGTCGTCTGTTTCTAAGAGGCCCTTTTGGAGGATGTGTGTGTTGGCTGGAGAGTTGATTATGGCGTCCAGTTTGCAGTCATCTGCGACTTGCTCAGCCACAGTCCTTCCATGTTGGCCTGTACCTCTGATAAATATATACTGAACAAGACAGATCCCAGGGCTGAGCCTTGTGGGACACCACTTGTAACTGGTTTTGAGGCTGACATGGCTCCAGCAATTCTAACCATGTGTGTTCTGCCCTTGAGCCACTGTGCAATATCTGTAGTGACATAGGGGTTAATATGTACACTGGTGAGCTTCCTTAGAATGCACAAGTGGGGTATTGTATCAAAGGCTTATGCAAGGTCCAGGTAGGCTGTGTAGACCACCTTCCCCTTGACAGTGGCCTTGGTGACTGTTTCAAAGAAATCAAACAGGTTTGAGAGGCAGGATCTGCCATTAACAAAGCCAAACTGTGTATGATGAAGTGTCTGTAGGTCCCCAATATCTATATTTATGAGGTTCATGATGATCCTTGCCATAGCTTTGCAGACCAAGCTATTCAGACTTATGGGGCGATAGTGTCCAGGATCCGTTAAGGCACCACCTAAATGTAGAGGGACCACTGTTGCTGTACGCCACTCTTTGGCCACATATCGTGTAGTAAGGCTGGGATTGAACAGTAGTGTTATGTCTGGGTGTAGCTCTTCTTGGAGTTCATGTAGGACACAGCCTGGGACACTGTCTGGTCCCATTGATGCAGTGTTTATTGCTTTGGAGAGGGCAGCTCTTACCTGAGCATCTGAGATGTCAGGGGGGGCAGCACTCTGCTGGGAGAAATATTTGCCCTTTTGGTGTGGAGGGGGGGAGAAGGTAGCAGTGAACCTGTCCACTAGGATGTTGGCAATGTCTGTGTGTTTGGTATTTCTTTTGACATCTTGGACTACCTCTGAGCATATCTGGGAATTACCACCCAGGTTCCTAACATAACTACAGAAAGCCTTGTGATTATCCTCAGTGTCTTGTGGAATCTTCTCTCAAAGATGGCCTTAGACAATCTTATGAGTGCCTGTAGTTTTCTTCTAATACTCATCAGTGATGCCTTCACATTTTGGGAGTTTGTTGTATCATTTAGTAGCTTCATCCTTCTATTGTATAGTTTGTTTATGGCTGGTGTCCACCACACAGGACGTCTGCCTTTGGAGGATTGGGTCTTGCTTTTATTTGGGATTGCATGATCCATGCATTCCTGAAGGTGTCCATAGAATGCCTTTATACAGGTATCTGCAGTCTGGTCCATATTGTCAACAGGCCTGGGGTCTTTGAAGGTTTCCACATCATTTATGAGGAGTGTGAACATGCTTTACATGAGTTGTTGACTGTATTCTTCTGTGCAGGGGCTTGGCCTTGGGATGTCAATATCCAGTGAGATTAGTTTATGGTCTGATCTTACCAGTGAGGGATACACTTCTGGTCTGGAGCATAGAGTCCCCATGTTGGTGATGATCAGGTTCAGTATGTTTTCCCCTCTTGTGTGAGTGGTAACAAGTTGTTCCATAGCATATTGGTATATAAATTCTAGTAATCTGTGGGCTAGGGTGTTGGAGCTACAGTCATGCTCCCAGTCTATGTTTGGGTAGTTTAACCCACCCAATATAATGGTGTATGGACAGACCTACATATTTCCAACTGTTTTCAGGAAGGCCAAGTGCAGTTCTTGTGTTTGTGAGGGTGGTCTGTAGCAGGCTATAACCTGGAAGGCAGTTTTACCCATTGTTACTTGCATATGGATAGTCTCTGATGTTTGGTGCTTTGCCACCAACCTGGAGGTGTGGGTATCTTGGATGAATATCAATACACCCCTCCTTTTGTGGTTTTGTGCAAGTTTTGGGCCTGAAAAGCATGGTATGAGGTATAACTTGGTAGTGCTGGGGTGCTGTTGGTAGCCCTGAATCTGGTATCTGTTACTGCACAGATAGCGATGTTCTCCATGCTGAGGAATGTTTTGAGTGTGTGCATCATCAGGTTTAGAGTCCTGCAGTGGCATATATGACTGCTCACGTGGACAGATGCCAGGTAAGTCATATGCAAAGTGTCACAGGCAACGTACATGTGCACAGGAGAAACAGTGACATTCTGTCAAGTGAGACATGAACATACATATAGTAAGCTATGCAGATGTCACTAGGAGTCCACAGAAGCTGTGTAACTCTGCATGGCAGGTCGGATCAGTATTCCAGGGTAACTGCAAGGAAACATGCATGCAAACATAGCTACTGTAAGCAGGGCTGCATGTAGTCCATTGTACAACAAACAAGCTGTACCACTTTCAGTAGGTAACACTGCAAATGCTCACCAGCTGACATATGAATACCTATGTCACCAAAGGTGATACTTACCAGACCACGGACAGAAATGACATGGCCAGACATGCTGCATCCCACATGAACACATATCTCAAGCAACACAGACCTCACAAAGTCAGTGTTCTTAACAGGCACAGCCCATAAGGCCAAACACAATGTGTGACACACCTATAATAGGTGATGCCATAGTCAGACACACTGACGTCCCGCCTCCAGACTGAGCAAGGTGAGGGTCACATTTAGCTACCTGTCGGGTGATAGAATGTGCCACATAACACAAGCACTCAGGTCACTCCACAGCAAGTACAAGTATGAGGCAGTCATTGTCCATGCTGGTGTGAACAACCTGAGACGTACCTCCCTGGACCACATGGAAAGAGACACAGAGGAGCTCTTACATCACCCTCTCAAACTCAGGAATCCCACACAGCCTTCATGACGACACAGGAGAGTATAGATTTCTCTGCAAACACCATCATACTGGGTGACTTCAACTACCCAAACATAGACTGTGAACATTACTCAAGCCACAATACCCAAGCTCTAGGGTTCCCATAGTTCAGAAACTCTTTAGCTATGGAACAAGTAGTCAACATTCCCACAAGAGGGGAAAATATACTAGACCTGATCATCACAAACATGAGTACAAAATGCTCACCACTTGAAGTATATCCCTCATTGTTGCAATCGAACCATATACTAATCACACTGGAGTACTGGATCCCCCACATATGCAAACCTCAAACACATCTATGTGTGTGTGGGAAATGCCCCTATTAGCAACTGTGACAGTACACTACAGGATGCAGATTCCCTTTTGAAACACTGATGATGTCAGCACTCTATAACTATATTACCTGAATTAAAGCTCCCCAGTAATTCGTATAGCGCACTCTGCTAATGTGTCTTTCTCTAGTGTCATAACATAGTTAGGTAGGGGTTTGAATCCTGCAAAGGGAATGTATGTGAGTTAGTGTGAGTGGGGTTTGTGTGTGTGCATAATGCTGTGAGGGAAAAGTGCCTTTTGCCAACTGGGAGAACACACTACAGGGTGCACATCCCTCTTCCTAAACACAGATGATGTCAGCACCCTCTAAGTACAGCATTAGAAAGGATTTCTCCCACTAATGCAAATAGCGCACTCTGCTAATGTGTCTGTCTCTAGTGTCATAACACAGTTAGGTAGGGGTTTGAATCTTGCAAATGGAAAGTATGTGTTTTAGTGTTAGTGTGTGTGCACAATGCTGGGGGTGGGATGTGGCTTTTGCCAAATGGGGCTACGCACTGCAGGGTGCACATTTCCCTTAACAAACAGTGATGTTGACAGCACCCTATACAAACAACATGACAACAGACAACTGCCAGTACTCAGTATAGTGCTACATGCTACTGTAACAAGCACATGTACCAGAACATACCTAGATAGTGTTTTGAAACCTGAATGTGGCAAGTGTGTGGATGTGGGATGTTTCTGTGTGTGCATTTCCATATGGAAAACATGTTGGATGTGGCAATCAGGGAACCACAGTACCTGATGCACATTACACTTTTAAACTAATGAGGTTGCCTGCACCCTGTGAGTACAGGTAGAGAAGAGGAAATCGGTAGTAATCCAAATAGTGCACTTTTCAAATGTGTACCTGTCATGTGTCGACAGCTACTCATGTAGGGTAATAAATAATGGAAATGGCAGGTGAGCGTGTGCATGTGTGGGGTAGCAGGGTGTGTGTAAATGCATGTGTGACAGAACAGATACATATAGCTGAATCTACAATACAGCACATGATGCACATTCCCATAGTCAATGGTAGCATGTGATGGTGTGCAGCTGGTACACTTTGGTAAGTAGTATGGGTGCAGATAACAATTCAGGACATTCATACAGTTACTGCAGCAGGAATGCTGGGATATACACACAATCATAGTGGAACAGTGAACAGTTACCAACATGTTACTACTTATACACATCTATGTAGTCACCCTGTGCATCAGCAACGTGTTTACCTTTTCCTGCACTGATGTTGTAGTATGCAGGAGGTGGCACAGTGTCATCATATGCACAGGGTGTGGGTTAGGTATGCCCAAGCCAGCCACTGGTAACACCAATTGACATGTGTGTGTATGTGTGTTTGTGAGGGGCAGCAGTACAGGGTGGACCAGTGTTGGTGCAGTGTGTGTGTGTATGTGTTTGCCCTAGGTGTTAAATTTCTGCATGTGTGTAAGCACGCACACAGTCCCACATAATGGCTGCCATGTACAGGGTTTTGTGGACAGCCACAGACTGCACCTGTCAGGTCATCCAGATCAGTGTCTGTGGGCACGGACACGGTACCTGTGCCTGGCAGGGGTGCTACAGACCATATCCGGTACTAACCCAGACTGGGTACTGTCATCGGAAGCAGGTGTGCATTGACTGGACACAGTTCCCTGTTGGGACTGTCCAGAGCCACGTGCACGTGGTCTCCTGGGGCGTCCTGATGACAGCACTAACCCAGCATTGCTGGGGCTGCTGCTGGCACTTGAGGTGCGTGAGTGGGCCTGTTGTCATCCGCGGTGACTGCCAGCTGGTGCTGTTGCCGGCATACGGCCACATCGACGCTGCAAATGCACACCATCGCCCAGGCCCATGGACATCTGGTTGTGGAGCAGCTGTTGTATGTCCCCACAACGTCTGTCAATGACATCTGTGAAATTACGAATAGCATTCGCAATGTCACGCATGCCATCTGTCATGGCTGTGCGACATGCTGTCAGCTCCCTCAGACCCTGTCTGGTGTACCTTTCCATATGTGCCTGTGCCTGCATAACAGTCCGAAACATAGTGGAGGTTGACATACCTCCTTGGGCACGTCGGCCAGAGGCAGTACGGCCACGGATGCCCCCACGAGAACCCATGGGCGACTGTCTGCGTGGTACCATTGGAGGACCCTGCTCATGGCTGCTTTGTGGGGATGCATGTACCACAGGTACCACATTACCCTGATCTATGCCCAATGCATACTGTCCATCACCTAGGGACAATGGTGACAAAGGATGTAACGGCAGGATGACTGTGCGCATTGAAGGGGTTGACAGCTGTGTACTGTCAATTGGCTGACCAATGGTGGACCCAGACACACCTTCCTGCACCATTATAGACATTTCCTCATCATCAGTACCTGGGGCACAAGATTCAGGTTCCCTGCTGCAGGTCACCAGAGCAGCACCAGAACCTACGGGAGGAAAACAGGGAATACAGATTACAGTCTCAAGACATATTTTATGGTGATGCACTTCAATACAAATGCACACATTCAGAAATGGACACATGCACTCATGGACACACACACACATGCACACATGGGCACAGGCACATTTGCACACATGCACACCCCACAGTACACACACACATCAGTACTGAGTTACACTACTCTTACTAGTAGTAACTTGAGTATTGCAGGTATTATTAAACACACTCACCAGCATGTATACTACTGAGTTACACTACTCTTACTAGTATTATAAATAGTTTTTCAGGTAATGATAAACACACTCACCAGCATGTATGGCCTGCCTCGTTGCTAGATGGGAGGGACCTGGAAATATGAGGAAAGTAATGTCAGTGGGCACAAGTGTGCCATTGTTTTTGCATATGATACAGTACAGTAGTACACCAGTTCCCTTATACACATCAGCTGCTCATAATGCCAATATCACACATGCACAATTACATATCATGATGACAGATACATACCACGTGCACACCTTATGCATGCATGAAGTAACAGTGTACAGAACAGTCATATGTACATATGGCATCTTACCTGCACGCTCAGTGTCTTGCTGCTGTGTGGATCCAACCTCCATCAGGATGCAAGTCTGATGCTGTTGTTGTTCTGGGGCTGGATCCACGACACTTAGCAGTAGCCCCTCCTGTCTGGTGAGGGGGGGATGTGTGGCCACCCCCCCACCTGTGGCAACCTGTTGCCTGCAGATATCTGCAGCACGCTGGTGGACATTTCTAATCAAATCACTGCAGTGATGTCTCACCTGCTCATATGTCCTATCATGCATGCCAACATCATTTATCCTGCTGACAAGGTTTTGCCACAGTGCAGACCTCTCCTGCTGATTCTGGGTGGTGCGTGAAAACAGGATGGCATAGTCATGCACCAGGCTCTGGTGGATCACTTCGTCCTCTGCAGCAGAGTATGCAGGGTTCCTTTTTGGAGCCATATCCCCCTGGAAAAGTACACAAACAGGATATCAGCAGAGTATGTCAGCAATATATGGTACACAGTCTATACATGAAGTATTAAATTGTAGTTATTACTGCTTGGTTGTAACTTGATTAAAGTGTAGCTATCATTCTAAGTCTTTTGGTTTAAGCACTTGGCCTTCAGACCAGTTGTTTTACATTAAGAAGGTTTGTGGCAAGCACTGTGGTGGCAGGACAGGTAGCTTTCATCCTTCTAAGTTGGGAACTGCTGATTGAGAGCCCAGTGTCCAAGTGTATTAGTTCTGGTATAAGCAGTTGGCCTTCAGGCCAGTTATTTAACATTAACAAGGTTTGTGGTCTGCACTCTTGTGTGAGAATAGGCTGTACTCTGCCATTCATAGCTGGGAACTTCTGGTTTAAGGTCTATAGTGCCTGCATATTTGAACTGTATCTTACTGACATTGGTACACCTTGTTTGCTGTAGCATACACTACATCCAAGCCTCCTGAATCTAGCTTTGTTTATATGCTTGTTATTTGTTAGCTTGTTATTTCACTGGTACACTAATTCCACATAATACACAGCTTCTCAGCACTTCTGTGAATCACTACTGATATCTGCATTGCTTACTGTACTTATTTCCTTGTTACACTTGAAAGAAAGTGACTGCTTGTCATTTTGCATTTAGTTAATTGTAACACATTGCACTTAAGTTACCTGGCACTTGCTCAATGAAGCTATTATATCAGTCAGCAGTAGAAATTAATATCAGTACACCCTCACTCCCCACTGGACCTTGTTTTCAATTATTACGGAATTCACAATAGTATTCTAGCATGTCCAAAGGTCAGTTGTCAATCTCCTCTCCAGTCCAGCTGGTGAGTGTGGTAATCCAGAGGCAATGTTATAACAGCCTCATGTACACAGACAACCCCCTCCTCCTAACAACAAATTCAAACACATGTGAGTGATGCAACCATATAACAAACTGGAGGCTAGGCTCTCTCTACTCAATACTGCCATAACCAGTCAGAAGGAGAAGGAAACCACACTCACTACAATTCCAGTCTCACATAGACCTACCACGACAGCAAAACAAACACATAATCACACAAAAACATACTCGGAGGCTCAAAATAAAGATCTGCCTAAGCAGCAGAGACCTCCAAAGCAGACACCCAAGCAACCGCTACCGCAAAACAAAACACGTGCAACACATATCTCACAAAGCCAATGTGCTGAACACTCACAGCCCTTAACAGTGAACAACACACCTCATACACATGTAATAGGTGACTTTATCATCAGGCACACTGACGTCACATTCACCAGGCTGAACGAGGAGAGGGTCACAGTGAGCAGCCTGTCGGGCACTACGACCCGCCACATAACACAAGCACTCAAGTCACTCCAAGGCAAGTACAAATATGACTCACTCATTGTCCATGCTGGTGTGAATGACCTGACACATACCTCCCTGGACTACATGAAAAGAGACAGAAAGGAGCTCTCTGAGCATGTAGCCCAAGACAGTATGACCCTGACCTTGAGTAGCATCTTACCCTCACCAAGAATGATGCCACAATATCAAGGCAAGATGATCACTTTCAACAATTGACTGAAGTACTGGTGTCATTCAAAGGTGATCCAATGCCTGTCAGCTTGGGATGATATGCTGTACAAGCCACAATGCTTTGCTAGGGACAGCTTGCACCTGTCACCCCTGGGCTTTTGGATTTTGGCAAAGGCTCTTGCTACACCCATAGTGCCTTTATTAGGCAAGGCTCATAAGGCAAACCCACATCCATAGGTATCACAAAGGATGAGGAACTAAGAGTAATGCTACTCAATGCCAGAAGTCTAAACCTCAAGATGCATGCACTCAAAACTCTACTTAGCGTTATGGACATCGATATCTGCAGTAACAGAAACCTGGTTCAGGTTTCCCAAGAGCACACCAGCACTACCAGGTTATACCTGTTACCATTCTTGTCGGCCCCAACACTTGGACCAAACAACAAAAGGAGGGGGAGTATCAATATTCATCAAAGATACCCACACCTCCACATTGGTGGCAAAGTACCACATAGGTGTTAAGCCATTAAGTACAGAAGAAGTAATTGGGGACCTGGGGAACAAACTTGATAGCAATCTGTCATTTGACAACCATGTGGCCAAAGTGGATTGAAAAACATGTTATATAGCCCAGCTAATCATGAAGGGATTCACATGTACATCAGGGGAGGTCATGGTGCCTCTTTACTCATGCATCATCAGGCCTATAATTGAGTACAATGCCCCTTTTGGGATGTACCTAACCAGACACCTACAGCAACTGGAAAACCCCAACAGTACCTCATCAAGAGGATCAAAGGGCTCAAACAGATGCCATATGCTGCCCGGTTAAAGAAAATCCAGCTGGACTCAGTGGCATACTGCCTGTTCAGAGGCAATCTGTGCCTGACGTATACAGCCATGTCCAACCCAGAAGTAATGGACATGCTGCACCTCAGGAAATCAAAATCCCATACAGTCACACGCTCAAGAGACCTGAACCTTAGCACTGAAATAAATAGGACATACTGGAGGGACAGATTCATAACCCAGAGGCTCCCTTCACTCTGTAATGAACTCACAGTACAGGTTAGGCAGAGTCCCTCATTGACTCTCTTCCATAGGAATCTGGATGAGTGGATGGGAGATCATAGTTGTACCCGGTATCACTTCTATGTCACTGTTAGACAGAGGCACAGTATACTAACCTCGGAAAAGGGCATAGCAAAATAAATTTTAATTGGGTGGCAAAAGACAAACACATTCTGGCTAGGCTTATCAATGCCCTAGGGCAGATAGCCTAGTATGAACCTATGTGTACTGCTATACTACTTCTGCCATGTGTTGCATGTGTGTGTGTTGTGGGGGATGCACAGGTAATGGGCAGATATTTCTGCACAGGCAACACTTCTGAAACACTCTGGGTGTTCATCCCAACATACTGTATGTGTGTTGCCATCCAACACTGTGATGTGGACACATATTACTCAGCCTGGATATACATATCCCAACAACACCACAAGCACAGTACACTACCTTGCTATGTATGTATGTAATTACACAGTTATTCACTAGTTAGGACTGTGATGCTATCCATGCAGCCCACTGGGACAGTGGAAGCCACAACACACACTGCTGGCCCCTTTGCAAAAGCTTTCCACAGACATCCCACATAGTGCATGTAATGTGCACACACATATCTAACCCAGACCGTATGCACACCACTTATTTATCCTGTCCAGTGGACTACAGATACAGGCACATTGTATAACAATAGCAGGAGGCTACTGCAGCACAGAGCAGATTCACATGAAGGCAAGGCATCTGTGGTCAGCAGTGGTAAGATGCTTCACATTCACCAAATGCACAGATATTGGCAACATTGTTGCAGACAGTTTAGGTGCAGGTACCCCCCCATTCTCCTACACATGTGGAATTAGTTATCACAGATGATTGTAATCTCCTTATCATCTCACATGTCCAGGTGAGGGACACCCTCAACATTGCAGAACACACAGCATCACTGTTACAAAATGGTATCCCTGGATGTGTGATACGTTCACCCCTAGAGGACATAGCACCACATTACAGACTGATATTAAACCCTGGTCATACTACAGGATATGTACCTGAACAGTGCCATACATACACAGTGGTCCCACACCAATGAGGAGGAACCTCTACTGACCCTGGGAACTACTGCATCATATGCATAACTGGCCTTGTGTTCTAAGCTATGGAAGTTTTAAGTATGGAAGACATGTACAGCAATATTACATATGTATACATATCAGGACTATGTACACACAACCTATCTCATGGACATACCTATAGATAGTGAACTATGATACATTTGGAGGTTTCACAGTAAACACAGTATTAAACTGCTACTTTGCATTACCTGTGTTTGTGTCAGCTGTTGCTGTGTCACTGCTGCTAATTGCTGCTGCTGGTTTTGTTGCTGTGATGATACAGTTTTTTTTTATCACTGCCTTTATTGCTTTATTTCTTTCTTTCTTTCTTTCTCTCTCTCTCTCTCTCTCTCTCTCTCTCTCTCTTTCTCCGTCGGTTTGGTGCAATGAATGTATTGCATGTGTGGAGTGTTAGTACTGGATGCTTTTGTAGGTATCTGCATAGGTCCATCTGATGGCCTCTGCACCAATTGTAAAGCAGCATTTGCTAACTGCATGCAGCCAGTTGTGTACTGATTGCATGTCTCACTGTGATTTCAGGACAGTACTATAAAAGGGTATGTGAGATAGGCGTTGCCCTTTCAGATTGTAAGGGCGTGGACCATGCTGGTATGCTGTCGACAGTGTTCTGTGAGTGTGAAGGTTAGTAAGTCTCTCATGATTCATGCTGTGTTGTAAAGTCAGGTTGCTGCATTTCTCTCACCTGTTCCCTGTAGTGAGTATGTATGCATACTGATACCTACAACCATATTTCCATATGTATTAATATATATATATATATATATATATATATATATATATATATATATATATGTGTGTGTGTGTGTGTGTGTGTACATATACATACTTTCATATATGTACATTAGCTTACATTATTAAGTACAAGCTAACAATTAGCAGGGCTGTTTCTGCTAACACTAAACTAGTATGGGAATCCAGTAATTAGGACAGTAAAAGTCTACCTGACATGCTTTGGGTAGTACACATCCTATATTGCCTTTATCTTCATTCCTACTATTACATGTTATACTTATTTTAGCACTATATTCATGTATGAGAGTCATGGTTTAGTGGTAGGTCATACAGACTAGTGTTACAATGGTCTTGTGGTAGGGCCTAATAGTATGCTTTTATTTTGCTTTCAAATTGAGTACAGGGCCTGTCAATCAAAGTGCTGAAGGCACCTTTAAGCAGTTAAAAGGGTTAGTAAGTCTCACAGGAGTCAGGCTGTGTTGTAGATTCTGGTTGCTGCATTTATCTTCACTATTTCCTTTAGTGAGTGTGTATGAATACTGACACCTACCACTATATTTCATATGTATTAATATATATATATATATATATATATATATATATATATATATATATATGTGTGTGTGTGTGTGTACATATATATACTTTCATATATGTACATTACCTTACATTATTATGTACAAGCTAACAATTAGCAGGGCTGTTTCTGTTAACACTAAACTAGTATGGGAATCCAGTAATTCGGGCATTAAAAACCTACCTGACATGCTTTGGGTAGTACACATCCTATATTGCCTTAATATTGATTCCTACTATTACATGTTATATTTATTTTAGCACTACACTCTTGTATGAGAGTCATGGCCTAGTGGTAGGTCATACAGACTAGTGTTACCAAAGTCTTGGGTCTGAGACTGACAGTGGGAATTTATTTTTCTTTCAAAATGGGTACAGGACCTGTCAAAGTGCTGAAGGCACCTTTACACAGTTAAAAGGGTTAGTAAGTCTCACAGGAGTCAGGCTGTGTTTTAGATTCTGGTTGCTGCATTTATCTTCACTGTTTCCTGTAGTGAGTGTGTATGAATACTGACACCTACCACTATATTTCATATGTATTAATATATATATATATATATATATATATATATATATATATATATATATATATATATATATATATATATATATATATATATATATGTGTGTGTGTGTACATATAATACTTTCATATCTGTACATTACCTTACATTATTATGTACAAGCTAACAATTAGCAGGGCTGTTTCTGTTAACACTAAACTAGTATGGGAATCCAGTAATTCAGGCATTAAAAATCTACCTGACATGCTTTGGGTAGTACACATCCTATATTGCCTTTATATTGATTCCTACTATTACATGCTATATTTATTTTAGCACTATGTTCATTTATGAGAGTCATGGCTTAGTGGTAGGGCATACAGACTAGTATTATCAAGGTCCTGCGTTCGAGACTGGCAGTGGGAATTTATTTTTCTTTCGAAATGAGTACAAGACCTGTCAATCAAAAGTGCCAAAGGCACTTTTAAGCACTTAAAACCAGGTCTGCACTCGTTTGCGTGGAGGTCATGCATGCGCACTAGCAGTGAGCTCCGCGCACACAAGCGCACACCCGCGCTATTTTCTTTGAAAGAAAAGAAAAAGGGGTGACAGGAAAGTGGTGAAAAAGGGGTCACAAAGAGGATAAGACAGTAGGGAAACAAGCTTGGGATTTGCAGGAAGGATGTAAGTAAGGCCCATAGCTGTCCATGTCTTTCTCAGCAACAGCTGTGCATTTGTATGTAATTTGGTGTGACATTTGAAACCTTCCACCCCTGAGAGAGGTGTCAGGACAACATTAATACCTGTTGTACAGCCAATTGTAATTAACTGTTTCAATGTCAGGCGGACATGTGTGCAACATGGACAGCTATGTATGGGGCGTAATTTTTTTGTGGGTACAGAGTGCCCTTTTTTTTTATCAGGTGAGAGTGGTATGTCAGGTGAAGGTAGTCGGTATAGCTGGGGAGGTAGGTTGGGTAGGTTAACAGACAAGACAGACAAGACGCATACAGGGGAGGTGTATGACACATGTGGGGGGGTTACACAATTGACGTTGACGGAGGTTGGAATATCCAGGGCACATGAGCCCACAGATGGCAACAGTGGAACTGATATCCCCACCCATAGGCAGTTGCCACTGTTCCTTCACAGCCCAGGATGGGGCTGTGCTGGGGGCTCTGCAGGTGGGACAACAGGCATGCCCGTAAGCTGTGCCACCCGGGCCTCAAGCTGGCGTAGGGGCCCAAGAACAGAGTCTTGAATCTCCCTTCGCACCACAGACCGGACACCTTGGAGGGTGAGTGGACGGGCTCCTCCGGCCACGCTTGCAGAGGGGGGACAGGCCCCATCCCCTGCAGCGCTTCCACCCGAAGGTGGCACAGGGCCACCAGAGGAGGGTCCAGCCTGGGCACTAGTGCCAGGTGCAATCGCCAGATGAGGTGGGAGAGGTGGGTCCGCTGGGACCTGCCTTCCCAAGCGTTCTAGGTTTGTGAGTATGTTATGTAAGTTTGGGTTAGTAGCATATTATTCCATTCAAATTAGTTGTAACAGCATGCACTGGTATTCCCATTAAACAAACACCCAGATATTAACACCATTGAACAACAGGCATATCAATATCACATGCATTATATGAACAGAAATGCACAATCAAACAACATGCAGGGTTGATTAATGGCAACAGGCCATCAGGTTTGCAGGTATGAACAGGGCACATGCAACAAAGGACATGCATATATTTTTGAAACAACAGGACAAATGTCCATGGTTAATGAAATGTTCACATACCAATATTTAGTGAGTTTTTTAATTTGCAATTATAGGGTGGGGTGGAGAAAGAAAATGATGACACATTCATAAATTATACATTGATATACATTTGTAATAGAAACACAATTAACTTGTGGGTGATAGTTTCCAAATGATTTTTAATTGACTGTCATGCTAGACCTGTTACAGATACATCACTATCCTAGCTATTTTGAATTTGATCAGATACATCATCCTGCTACACTTTGATGACAGGGCAGGGGACAACTATGGATGTTTAGTATGTCAGACAATCATTCATTCTATCTGAAAATTGTTGACTGTCATCACCATATACAGATTTTGGCTTAAACATTCAAGATTCAGACACACTGAAATCAGTTTGGGATGTTAATTTTTAATTCCCACATGCATTTAGTTCTTTAGAACCACACTGAGGCTTATATATTCAGGAGTTATTACTACTTTATTTATTGATACATGACCCTTTTTGTCACTCTCACACATCCTGCTATTTCACAGTTCAGGTTGGTACTTCTAGGCTTTGTTCACATATTAGACCTGTGGTGATTCAAACACTTTCCAGCAGCCTCACTTCTGTCATGATTCAGCATTTCAACAGGGGATATATCTCACATGTGATTAACTCAGCTTCTGAAGCTGTACTCTTGAGACTACTGCAGGTTATACTACATTTAATTAATGGTGGGACATCTGTATTACAGAACTATTTATTTCTATCAATTATATTTCCAGTTTCACTTGCATACTGATGAACTTGTTGCAGCCATACCTGCAGACTTTCACTTGTTGCTTGCACATTCTAGTACTTTTAATCAATACACTGCAGGGTTCTGCTACGTGCTACACTATAATATTTATTTACAAGTACTAGGTGGGGTTACTAACCTGCATGGTGGAGCAGCCTCACCAGCCTGCGGTCATGTGCCCTGCGATTCACAGAGCAGACACCTGCAGCTGTAATACAAAACAAGTAATATTGAAATACACATCTCCATGGTATCAGCTAGTTGAATTCCTTACATATATAAGTAAAATGTAACTTACTCAGTAGTGGGGCGTTGGGCATATCCCGGGCCTCCTGGATCCATTGGGTCAACTGGTCTTGTTTACGTCACTTCAGGTCTGCATGGTGGTGATGGACCTGCTCACCAGTACGTGGAATTCCAGTAGCACTAGTGAGATCATGAGCCAACTGGTCCCATGCCTCCGCCCTGTATGCTCCCCATGAGACCTGGCCCTGCATGAGTTGGGCCTCATGATGGTGAACTAGGAGCCAGACCATGTATCTGGACTCCTCAATGCCTCACCGATGTGCTCTAAAGCAACGTCCCTCCCCTACTCCACTCATTCTGCCTGCAGGTGTATTCTACAATCGTTTATGCTGTGTATTCCCACCTATGGGGCTTATATATGCCAATTTTCCCGCACATTTCTATGATTGGCCATTTTGGAATTGTATCTACTTCACAGAAACTGCTTTATCATGCTCCATTTTGGATTACATCCTATATATATGCTATTTCTGCATTTCTAAGTACTCTGTCATGGCTTAGTACCTTGACTCTAGTGCATGTATCCTGGGTTCGAATCTGACCACTGATTTTTAATTTTTATGACTGTCTAGAAATGAGTACAGGACCTGTCAATCAAACACACCAAAGGCACTTTTAAGCACTTAAAACCAGGTCTGCGCTGCTTTTGCTGAGCTCACGCTCAGCACCGGCGGTTAGCTTGTGGGCGTGGCGCGCACCTCCGCGCAAACGGTGTGCGCTGGGTTAAACCTTAATTGGCTAGTAACACACATGTTAAGCTAAGCACAGCTGGTTGCACACAGTTTGAGCCTGTTAAACCAGTGCTTAGCTATGGGCAAGCAATTTGCAGCCTTTGAAACACTACTCAGCTACGGGCACTCTGTCTCACAGCAGCTTAGCTATCAGTACATTTCTAAATATTTTATTATTGTATTACTTGAAAATATATGCTCCATTTCATTCCATTTTACAAAAGGAAATACTTTTACATTTGTACAATACTGTCAGGGGCCTTTTTAGTGCTTATTTACAAAAAAAAAAAAAAAAAAGGTTGCTGTGTGGGCTCGAACCTTGCCTGCCTGCTCTTAAGCCAACAACTCTACCGCTATGCTATTACTTCTTGGCTTACTTTGCATATTTAGTTCTTATATCCTTTTCCACTGATTGCTAACTGCAGTTGCGCTAGTAGCACACGAGCGCACGCAGTAGCAAACATTTACGGGGTTTTAAAAAAAATAAAACAGTTTTCATTTTCATTTTATAACATCTGTTCACTTTTTACATTGCTGGTCTGTTGGGGCATGTGTTGTGTAGTGTGTTTATTCACATTTCCATGGCCTCTCTCGTGGCTGTTTACTTTCTGCAATTCTAGACTTCCGGGGGCGTGTCCGCTTGCAGGGCTTAGCCTACGGACACGCCCCCTACTGTCTTACATGGACCGTGTAAGAGTTACAGTGTGATTCAGCATGCCTCATGTACCTCATGCATATGCAGGACATGCTGACATCACACCGTTTAACTGCAGCCTCCATGTAAGAGTTATAACTCTTACACGGAGGCTTCCTGAATTTGGCCCAGTGTCAGTATTTCTTGTTAACTGTTTCACTCTAATATTAAGACTGTAAAGTACATTTCCTGGTACATTACATCTCCTAGATAAGGGCTAAATAACATGGTTTTGCTATGCTGTCTGACTGAAATTCAAAGAAACTTGTTTTACAGCACATCACAGTGGGCTGCTAAGGTGTGATATTGCCTCATTCCTTTGGGTGACTTGTTCAGGCTTCACTTACCCAGCCTGGCAAGCTTGCTCCTGCTGTGTACACCAGAGTCTGTATTAGTGGGATATATTTGTAATGTAATCTGAAACAAATTTCTGCACAAAGCAATATCAAATTTCAGATGCAAAAAGTACAGTGCTGTGTTCATAGCTATATATTAGGCTAATGACCATCACAGCCTTTATAAGCCTAACCATGCAACCAAACCCAGTTATGTCCCTATGTATCGTGGGCATCTATTAGGAGAGGTATGTTAGTTAAGAAGTTGATAGAGGTTATGTGGGGTGGGGGCCTGTTATTTTGGGCATTATTATCTGCCTCTATCTATCAGAGACATGGGGGCAAGACCTGGGGTGAATTCAGTTGGTCAAGGTTATGCTTAAATAAAATTAGGGATGGACTCTACTTCACTTAGATGGGGAGCCTGTTCCAGAGCATTGGGATCCTGTGAGACACATAACAGTGGATGATATACAATCATTATTTTACTGCCATGGCCACATGTTAGTCAAAGACCAGATTACTTTCTACACATGTTCACAGATCCCTGACTACCAGCTCAGCTCTTAGGGGTCTCTTATTGATAGAGTAATTAGCCTGGGTGGCAGTTTTCCCAAAAGGCACCATAAAGCATTTCTTGGCATTGAGTTATAATCTGTACATTTGTCACCTGTTATTTGTCTGTGTTAGACCCTCATATAAGATGTTTGCATCAAGGGTGCGGTCTATGATAGCTTCCAATTTGCATTGATCTATGAACTTGGTCAGCCAAAGGCCCTTGACTTTAGCTTTTACCTCTGAGAAGTAGATGACAAACAGGAGAAGTCTCTGTATGGAGCCCTGAGGTACCCTGCTAGTGATCAGTCTCTTAATGGAGGTGGTCTCACCAATCCAGACTTCTTGGGTCCTGTCCATCAGCCAGCTGGCAATCCAGCATGGTATGTATAGGATTTATGCCAAGATTGGTGAGTTTGTCAACTATACCCGAGAGGGATATTGTAGCAAATGCCTTAGCCAGGTCCAGGTAGGTGATATGCACCATTTTCTTTTCTTCCATTGCCTTGGTGACATATTCAAAGAAGCCCACCAGGTTTAGAAGGCATGACCTTCCCTTGACAAAGCCAAACTGGGTTGGATATAGTCTGATGGTTGCCTATGTCTTTGTAGATCATTCTGATGATAATTTGTTCCAAGGCTTTGTATATTAGAGTAGTAAGACTGATAGGTCCTTAGTTTCTGGGGTCGATGGCCTCCTCCCTTGTATAGTGGGATAACCTTTGCAGTCCTCAATTCTCATGGTACAAAACCTGTTATATTTGAAAGTGATTCAAGTGATTCGGATAGGTCATGTTTCTAGCTGTTTAAGAGGCATCCTGGGATATTGTAGGGGCCTACTGTGGCTGCATTTTTGGCCTTGGTAATGCCACCAGGACCTGCTCCCTGCTAATAGCTGGTATGGTCATGCTAGTAGGTACATCATGGAGGGTGGCGGGGGGAGTGGGGGTGAATTTTGAGCTAAATTTGTCAGCCAGCAAATTCACTATGTTACTCTGCAAAGTATGGCACCACTGACCACCAGTTGGCAAACTGATGTGTGCTGCCCTTGAGGTTTAGAACCTACCTGTAGAAGGCCTGGTGGTTGTCTTCCACCTGTGACACTACCTTGATCTTGTAATTGAACTTTTTGAACTTAATTAGTCCTCTTAGTTTCCTGTTTAGTTGAATTAGAGAGCTCCTATCGCTACAGACGTTGCTCTTCCTGATTTCAGTCATGATTTTTTCTTTATTATATACACTATTAAAGTTAGAATTCCCCCAGTGTGGTGTGTTCTGGGATTATTTCTAGTAGGAACAGCAGCCTGTGTATAGTCATTTACGTGGTTGTACAGGGTCTCTGCAAACAATTCACATAGGTTGCTGTGAACTTGGGGTTGGGAAGAGCATTGAATTTTGACAAATTATCACTTAATAGGATGTAATTTGCTTTGGAATAGTCCCTAACTGTTACAGGGTTTTCTGGTATTATCTAGCTGATTTTTATTTCAGAGACAGCTTTATGGTCTGATCTCACCAGTGAGGATGTGACACTGGGGGTGGTGCGGAACTCTCCCATATTGGTGGGTACCAGGTCCACTATGTTTGAACCTCTAGTGGGTGTGCACACTGTCTGGTCAAGGGCATTTGTGTTAACATAGTCCAGAAATCATTGTGTTTGTAAGTCTGAGGAAGTGTATGTTTCTCAGTGTATACAGGAGTAAAGTGTTTCACGAATAGGGTATTTGGATTAATGGTGAGTGTCTCCAGTAGGTTTAGATATGGATTATGGGATTCTGGGAATATAGAGGGTGACCTATAGCTTGCTAGGATACGGTATAGTACTTTGTCTATGGTGGTTTACACATGGATAAGTTCCAGGGCATTGTCCTGTTTAACCAACCCAGAGTTAAGCTTGTTACTAACATGGATCGAGACTCCTCCACCTTTTCTCCCAGTCTGTGCAGCTGATGGTGTAAATGTGTGGAAGGCACTGAAGCCCTGTACTGCTGGAATACATTCTTTGGATTTAAACCATGTCTAGGTAATGGCACAGATGTCTATATTCTCCAGAGTGAGGAGAGCTTGTAGGGTGTGGTGTTTCCTGTTTAGGCTCCTAGAATTGACCAGTAACACCATTAGGTTTCTTTGGGTTTTATTTGCTATTTCAGTAGGTATGCCAATTTGGCATTGCCTAAAAAGTGTCTAAGGGGGGGATAAAGTTTTAAGGCAATATTTGGAAGCCTAAGGGAGAGAAATCGAGACCATCATTTGCAAAGTAACATGTCTGTTAACCATGTCTTCCCACACTGACAAATATTGAATCCCCCTGGAAAGTCACCGGAACTAAGCTAATTATTGAAATCAATCATGTTTTGTTTGTACTGTGGCACCATTCTACTTGAAGATAGAATGCTGCTCAATGCAAGGCACATACCTGCCTGAGACATGTTTTCTGAGAGATCAACAATGTCTCTGATCATATAGTCCAGACAAGTATGTCTCAGGTCATTAATGCCCACATGGACTGTGAAAGAATCATACTGGTACCTGTGGTCTAGTGACTTCAGTTCATGTGTAACTTGGCAAATTCTGGCTCCACATAAGTAACTAACTGTGTGTGGTATCTGTGTGTCATACAGTGGAGTCCCCTATGACAAAAGTCCAGTTTAATGTGTTTGCTTTTGGGAATCTACTAGATTTAGACACATGTATGTGTTTGGTGCTGCTTTTGGTGAGTGCTTCATAGATTGCTGAAGATAGGCATTGTCATTTATAGGCTTAGGTTATCTTTGAGGTTTGGGAATATTTTTAGTCCCAAAGTATAAGTTGGTCTATATGGTGGATAGTATGTGTGGGTGACTGTAGTGTGTATGTTCTTGACAACCTTGTTTGTATGCGAGCTTTTGCCTCCAGTAATATTCTGTATGTTCATCTCTCACATACTGTGTTTGTTTATTTAAGGATTAAATAGGTGTCTGTGAACATGAACCAATTGCTACATTGTCTCAAGATGCCTATATCTACCCAACTGGCTATGGAGACATTTGGAAATTGGATATCCATGTTGTTTGGACCTGTATTTAGGTGGGCTACTCTAGGTTGTTGACTGAGTTATAAAGATGTCTCCTTGAGTGGTCTCTGGCATTTTGCACTAGACTATATTAAATTGTGCTAAGATCTGATAGTAATGTTGCTCATTATAGCTGAGTGCACCTCCAGGCATTTCTGCAGTTACCTCCTACTGTGCATCTAGGCATCAAGTATTGCTTGTTCATATTGACATTAATAATTCTAAAACCATGTTACATACATAGTATCAGAATATTTTATATTGAAGCATACATGATGGCAAACACAATTGTATTGATATTTGACCTCTGTCTAATGCAGCTGTATAGATATTGAATATTATTTGTATACTGTTTATTTGTATTGTAATAATTTTCATATTTCTCTAAATATCTCACCATTCAGGTAACACAGGCAGAACTGCGTAACCTCATATGAAAGCTTACTGCTATATGAAGAAAATCCTGTTGGCAGCATGTGTCTTGCTTGAATGGTTACTGAGATATCATAATCTGCTTATACAAGATTACAAAATTAACATTCACTACCTTTATTTTGTCTTATAAAATCCAGTTTAATGCATCAAACTGAATGAATGCCACTAATATAAAGATTAATTTATCCTGCATAGTTTGCCATTTACAATTTTCTTTTAACACGTATAATTCCAAAGACATGAATGTTTGTTTGAACTGCAAGGTGATAACTTCATTTTATAAAGGCTCAATCCACACCCACTAGGAGTTAAAGGTACACACTCAAAAGAGCTGTACTGGAGGGAATGAGTCAATGTGCGGACTAGCTGCTCTAAGTGTGCTTCTATGCATTGGCTTTGTTTTAGCTTTATTGGTCAAATTTACTTTCTGGGCATTTGTGACTATACAGGGCACTGCTAACTTTCTGGTGAAAAAACACCAAGAAAGATTGTTTGCAAGTGAAATGCTATAACAAAACAACTTAAACAAACTAGTTTGGCAAGGAAATGTCAAGTATTAGGGACAACAAATATAGCAAAAATAAAGGCAGAACTATAGATAGTTAACTGAAGTGCAAAAGAATAAATTAAATCTCTTATCTGCCAAGGATGGAGCAGGATGAACTCAGGACTCCCTCAGAGTGTGTCAAAGGCACCAAGCAGATGGGAACTCTGGGAAAATAAGCAGGAGGCAATTTGTAGCAAGGGAAGTTTACTCAAGTGGAAGACCGGTTTGCTGGGTGGGCACTTAGCATTATGGGTATATGGAAAACAAACAGGGGGAGTACTTAAATAGGTTACATAACAAACAATAGCAATGAAAGACTGGAGGAAGGGACTTTGGAAGTCAGATTACCATAAAGGGAGGAAACCAGAGACACAGCCTTTTAAAATCACAGCAAGAGAAATGTGGGAGGGTTGGCAAAAAATTCAAACTGGAACTGTAGTTATATGGTTAGAATTTCAGAACATTTTAGCTTTACTCATTAACAGCTATGTGGTACTGGAATGTCACAACTCTAGCAGCCAACACACATCTTGCATTCCAGGCCATTTTTCTGAAAAACAATCTTAAAAAGCATAAGATAAACAGAAGTAAATATTTTGTGAACAAGAAAAGCTATTAAAACTGTACACATAGCAATGTTATCAGTAAAAAAGTACTCTTTACAGAAATAATAATTGATGCATTCATAATTGTTTCCATAAATAATGTAGTATAGTACAATGCTCACAAACCCCAAATTATATTTATTGCTAAACCTTGAGAAACAATTTTTTATATCTTGAAAACTATATAACATAGACATATAGTGTCAAAATATTTATGTTAACCAGACATATGTTTTCATATGGCAAAAATACATTTCTCTATTACTGCATGTTTATTAAGATATTTGCAGACATATGAAAACATATATTTAATTGTATAATTAACAGTACAAATAATACTGAATATATCTCAAGATGTCCAACTTATAGGGCAAATATCAAGAACAGCTTTCTTCAGCAACATATAAGGTTTCCCCTAATGTCATGCACCAGTTTATAAGTTACTTGTTTTTGAAGTATTAGGGTAGCCACGGTGGTGCAGCAGTTAGCGTTGCCATGTCACAGCAAGAGGATCTCCGGTTGGATCCTCGGCTGGGGTCCCTTCTGTGTGTAGTCTGCATAGCCTCCCTGTGGTCTCATGGGTTTCCTTTGGGTGATTCGGTTTCATCCCACATCCCAAAGACATGCTGTAGGTGGATTGGACACTCTAAATTGGCCCTAGGCCTGAGTGCATGTGTGTGTGTGTGTGTGTGTGTGTGTGTGTGTGTGTGTGTGTGTGTGCCTTCTGTGGAAGGTTGGGCGCCGGGCTGGCAACTCGACACCATAAAACTCCACTGCCAATCATAAGCAGACAGATGATCTGCTGTGGTGACCCCTAACCGGGAAAAGCCGAAAGAAAAAAAATTTGCATATGGAAATATTGATTATTTTCATGATTACTAACAAACACCTAGCAATATTTACATATAGTGTGATATAAAACATATTCAGTAAATTGTCCTGTCTCCCACATTTGTATTTCACAACAAAACACCTCAATAAAATATAAGTGCCTTAGTTATGAAAATGTGAACATAAATTTGAAAATATGGATAAAAAGTTACAAGATGTCCTAGGGATGTCCTAGACTAACAACCTTAGTCTCATTTTGTTAATAACTCTTTGCTCTTTCTAATACTGCCTATTAGCTGCTAAATCACTTAATTACAGAAGTCAGACCCCAAAAAGGTTTTGGATTCCAAAAGGAGGTATGGGTAGGAACTAGAAGTATACAAAACGGTGTTACAGACTTGAGTGAGTTAATGCTTCAGTGGGGGTGTGAACAGACTCATAAAACATAGGAAAAACAAAAGCAAAGTAAACAGAAGTGCACTGGAAGCAGCTTCAAGAAAGTGTACATAGCTACAAAAGTACTGAAGTACAAATCTTGAAGCATTAGTTATAATGCTGCCATTAATGCAATCCCACCAGATTACTGTAATGCAACTTTGAGCAGGTGTATACAGTTATAAAAAAGTACTAAAGCATAAATCCTGCAGCAGAATTCTCAATACTGCCTCTCCTGCAATTTCAATATGGCCTGAGTCACAAGAGTATATATAAATTTACCAGGAATGTTGCAATAAATGACTAAATGTGGATCAAATCTGGCAGTAGATCACAGTCCTCCCACAACTGCGAAGGAAGCTCCAAGATCGAGACCCCAGACTACATTCAAAATACAAAACATTACCTTTTACATATAATTCTACTTATGGAAATATCAATGCGTTACAACGCATATGACTGCAAACTGGGCGCCATAGTAGAAAACACATCTGACACAGATATCCTTCAGAAGGGTCTCACAGAAATGGATAACTGGTGCCAGAGCCATGGCCTAAAGTTAAATGCCAAAAAATGCATAGTCATACCCTTCGGGAAAAACAAGGTTACCCCTAGCTACCAAATAGGTGGCAATCCACTGAGCACAGAAGAAGTTATCAGAGACCTGGGGACCCAGGTTGATAGTAGTCTGTCATTCGACACCCATGTAGCTAAAGTAGTTAGGAAGACCTTCTACATTGCCCACCTTATCATGAAGGGATTCTCATCTAGATCAAGGGAGGTCATAGTCTCCCTGTACTCATCACTCATCAGACCAATGATTGAGTACAATGCCCCATTCGGAATGTATCTGACCCGACACTTGCAGCAGCTGGAGAGGCCACAAAGTTCCTCACCAAAAGGATAAAGGGTCTCAAACATCTGTCCTATGCTGCCCGACTGAAAGAACTCCAGCTCTATTCAGTCGCTTACCGCTTGCTCAGAGGTGACCTTTGCCTAACATACAAGGCCATGTCAAACCCAGATTTGATGAATATGCTTCACCTCAAAAAATCTAGATCCGTCAGAGCCACAAGGGCGGGAGACTTAAACCTCGCCACGGCTATTAATAGGACGTGCTGGAGGGATAGATTCATCACCCAAAGACTCCCTATGCTGTGGAATAAAATCCCGGTATATGTGAGGCAGAGCACCTCGCTGGCCTTGTTCAAGATAAATCTTGACCAATGGATGGGAGATCGCAGATATACCCCAGGGATTACCTCAGTGTCACTGCTCAACAGAGGCACAGCAAAATAATGGGTATAGTTCCCCATACTAAAGGGGTGGCGTAAGCCACAAAACTATGGGCTAGGCTTGTAAATGCCCTCGGGCAGATAGCCTAGTATGAACCTATGAACCTATGAACCTATATAAGCAATGCTAAAATCTTGGAGTAATACGCAATCTTTACATAACTGTAAATGAAGCTACAAGACAAAGGTCACAAAACAAATTAAGAAACACAAACCCTTTACTTGTTTTGGCAAGAGCATGGACAAAAAGCAAAGAAGTAAAAAAAGTATCACCACACAGGTCAGTGTAAGTGCAACTTAAAATGTTTAAACAGAATTTAAACAAAAGCTTTGCTTCCTTCACTTTTGATGAATAGCTTGCATCTCACAATTCAGAGCTTTCCACGCTTCTCAATATCTTGAACAAAAGACCCTGAGTGGATGCAGCTCTGTGTTAAACTTGCTAAACTTGCAAAATTGCTAGAGAGGTAGCCGATCAAATAAAGCCGATTCTGAGCTCAAGACCTGTGGTTAGAATTTCAGAAACTTTTAGCTTAATGTCTCAGTGAGGGTTTGGGGCAGACTCATAAAACATGGGAAAATGCTATCAAGGTAAGCAGAATGGTACAGAAATGCAACTTTATGCAGGTATATAGAGCTATAAAAAGTACTGAAACACAAATCCTGGAGAAGAAATCATAACACTGCCATACTGTTGAGTGCCTTCTGCTATTTACAATAGCAGACAGATAATTAAAAATTAATTATGCTTTATTAGGGTTTAGCTAAATTAACTTTTTACTGTGAGGGAGAAGACTATGGACGTGCTCTTTAATAAATGACTGCATGCCTTTTAATGTTCTTTACATTAATACATTTAACTCATAACCTCACCATTAATATATAGGGTTTACCCTTGCACAGATTCTGCTTGATGGTTGTTTTGTAACAGTGTGTGGACTGTGTGGAAACAGTAGGACTGAAATCAGAGTTCAAAGATGAAAATCACAGCTGTTACAGTTATACAACAGGGTATACTTTTGTTTGCTGTTTTTTCTTTTTCTCTACTAAACAAGGAGGAACAGTGAAGTGTGTAAAGCTGTCAGGGTATTTGAGTCTGAATGCATCAACAGACAGTTCCTTTTAATGCCACAATGGAAGACTCAGATCTCCCATGTTTGACTTACCCAAATGATTAGTTTAGTGTGACAATGTATTATTATTATTCAATAAGCTTAACTTATCAAAATTATTAATTTAGTGTGGCAATGCATGATAAATAAGGAAGTTTAACTCGTCCAGAGTTCAGTGTGTAATGCATGATAAATCAGTATTTTTTGACTTATCCAAATAATCTTTTCAGTATGGCATGCATAACAAATCAGTAAGTTTAACTTACTGAAATAATCATTTCAGTGTGGCAATGCATAATAAAGGTTTAGCATGATGCTGACATGTTTCCACAATGAGGACATAAGGCCTTCATATGTATATCTCTGATAAGGCTAGACCAGCAGCATCACATTCTGCCCAATGTTCTGATATTAGGAATGATATCTATCGACTAGCGACAGTGAAAGAATGAGCAATGACAATTATTAAGATCTAAATTGAACTCATACTGACCACAGTTTAGGATACATAATGTATTCATAGCACATAGAAAAGGAAAGAGGAAGAGTGATGAAGGCTTTATGGGTGGCGTAGTGGTGTAGCAGTTAACACTGTTGCCTCACAGCAAGAGGTTCTCCAGTTTGATTCTCAGCTGGGGTGCCTTCTGTGTGGAATCTGCATGCCCTCCCTGTGTTTGTGTGGGTTTCCTCCCACATTCCAAAGACATGCATCTGGAGTGTTTCTCCCCGGGCCTCCGCTGAAAATAGGCTCTGTCCTAGTTGAGTTTTCCCAGTCAACAAATAATAAATAAATAAATGAAGGGCTTAGGTGTTGCAAAAGAAATCACTGATGCTTGTCACAGGAAATACTAAACTGAATGAAATTTGCTGTATGGCTACTTGCGCAAAAAACACATTAAAGGATGAAAGGCAAAATGGAACAGAAGATGTTTAAAATAAATGAACAACTTCTAGATAGCATTAAGTTCTTAACTTCTTAACTGGAGAGAAATAATGTAGCTATGTCATGTACTGCTACATAAAGTGGAACAGAGTGCAGACTTTTGAAAAAAGAGGTAGTAAAAAGGCATACATAGGGCAGGTGGCTACAGACTTCCAGTGCTAAATAGAAATTAAGGGTAAATAGCTAGGCTGATACTGCATTTCTTTTGTTGCTCCCCTTGATTTATCCATGCCAGATATTGCTTTACATTATGTTTTGTTATTTGACTTAAGAATATTTCACAGGTCACTAGCAGTCATGCGTGAGGACACAGCTACTGTCCTTCAATGTCATCTCTAATTAAAATGAATCTGTGTGACATCTCCCAGGAATTCATCTTTCTGTTTGCATTACTGATGCCTGTTAGCATTACCCTTCCCAGCATTCATTGCCACTGCTTAATGCTTAATGCCAGCCAGCACGTAGCTAAAATAGCTGTGTCAAATGGTGTTCAGTATGCTCTATTTCAATATATTAATGACCATGTAATCATGACCTAAATGAAATTAGCATTTGTGACTGCAGTTCATGATTAAATGACAGACAGTTGTTGGCTCAAGGTTAAGAGAGCTAGTTAAGTAATATTTATAGTTCATTGCAAAACATGCCGGATTATTTCTTCTCTCCACTGATGATAATGGTAATGAAAGTCTTATTGTAATCAAGCCTCATACCCTTCACTTCTGTTTCCTGAATGAAGGTTACCTATTTGATTTTCAATTAATTCAGCATTCACCCTTGATATTAACACAGGAGGAGAGGCATATCAGTACAAAAGGAGCAGCTGGACTTCCTCCTTTATACTGCTAATCAGTCGTACCTCTGTGCTGTAGCAATATGCAGGTGCAATGCACAGAGTGTGTAACTATATGTCAAGAGATCCTGTCTCAGCACCTCTTCAGGTAAAACAAAAGTGTGAAGCAGCTTATGAATAATTTCTAGTCAACTGTAGAAGAAATGTGTAGAAACAGCACACTTGGAAAAGTCTGCAAGGTACTGTCACTTTAGTAGAATGCAACAAACTCTTTTGTAGCCCTTTACCTCTTTTAAATGATTAATTTATGCATTTCAAACAGCAACATGATACTTTTATAATGTACTATAGAGTACCTCCAAACACATTTCAGCTGTGCCATCAGAAGAAGGAATTTTAGGAAATATTCTGTTCAGGCATTCTCCTATGATTCAAAGTGAAGCAATTTATATTATTTTTATTACAAGCAGTACTTTTCCTCTTTTCGTGTTTTCAGTTTACAATCCATATTTTCTAAAACAGACTGAGAAAGCTTGCTGTGTTTTCACTCTCTCTCTCTCTCTCTCTCTCTCTCTCTTCCAGGCTCAAGTATGAGCCATCAGAACCATGATTTATCTGTGGAGAGGTAATGGCTTTATCCTGTTCTGCTTTTGTACAGTCTTATGCCCAAAATGTAATTGTGCATTTTATTAATAGGTATAAAACATCCATATCCAAACTAAGTACACCTAATCACATCCCAGTGTATATTTGGGCATACGATGCATTTTGTACCTCATCTAACTCGTTGTAACAGGCTGCTTCCTTATTTGAATATTAGCAATTGTTCCCTGAACCTATCATTTGGCTTTAAGGACATCCTATTTACTCACTGATTCTATATCTTCCTCACCAAAAGATATGGCTCGAACAGAAACAGTACTCAGTGTAAATTCGCAAAAATAGTCCACAGGCTCACTCTGTAGTGATCAAAATTTATTCCTCAATGCACAAACGAAAAAGACACACAAATCACGAGAACTGGTATATCCAACAACGTAGGTTAAGCGCTTTCATCTGTCCTAGTCAGACTTCTTCAGAACCATTGATTATCATAATTGACAATATTTTATACCATCATTTGGTGCCATAATTTAATCAATTAACTAATTCATTCTAATAAATAAGCCCTAATACATTACCTATATATATTTATTTATTACCACTTGTAGTAATAAAATAACACACAATTACCTAATAAATATTACTATACAATATGAACCTAAAATTCTATATTCATTGAGCAGGGCGGAGTTCATGACGTTGAGAGCGGAAGTCTCAACGCTCCAGGCAGATGTCAACAAACTTCTTGACCTAGTAGGAAAGTTAACTGAAACAGTGCAAGCAAGCAACCGTATGGGATCTTCCCACAACCCTGAGGGGACCGCAGATACACCACCATATGTCGCTGAGAGAATTGTGCTGAACAGTCAGGGAGACATCCCTAACGGCCAAGCAGATGGTCGGAAAACACTAACGCCGGTTACTACCATCGATATTAAGGATACTGTAGATAATGTGTTACCCGAGGCTGAATTCACGTTTGATTTCAGCCTGTTTCACAAAATGGAGGAGATACAGAGACTAGGGGCATGCCCTAAGCAGCGAGAGAATACAAGAACATACTCAAATGTTATCAGTAAAGGAGCAGACAATAAACTCAAAAAAGGTACTGTTTTCAAAGATTTTATTTCTAGTCCCAAACTTGCCAATAAACAAAATGAAAAGTATGGAACAACTTCTATGATCCAAGAAAAAGAAACTGGGGGCAATGTGGGCAATGTTATTAATGATTTCTTAGCTGACGACTTTGAATTTTTCTTGGACTGTGATTTTAAACAAAGACAAGGCAGGCATGCCCCGAGTATATCGTCGAGCAGTCTTAAAACGAAGATATACTTGTTAGGAAAAAAGTTGATACACTTAAAAAGTACTAAGCTTGATAATGTATATTTGGAGAAGTGTATGAATGTACATATTGTGCCAAAAGGGCTACGTTTTTTTAAACTTCCTTTAGGTATAGACTATAACAACAATGTTAAACATGAATTCAATCAATTATTTGACACATTTGGACATATGTATATGAAGATGTTAATGAAGTATAATGACGAAAAAATAGCAACACTTTTGAACGAGTTAGAGGTTTTAAATGAAGAAATTATTCAAGATAACGAGTTTGAACAGTGGCAAGACTTGTATTACAAACAGTTTCAGACAGCAAGTTATAGGGTCAAAAGTGTATACAATAGAAAGGTGCACAAAATAGAAAGGGATACAGAACAGTATAGGACAGGGAGGGTGTACATCTGGCCACAACACAATAGAGAAGGCATCAATAATATCTACCAGGAACAAAGTATAGGGAGAAATAAATATCATAGACAGGATGAAGACACAAATTTTCAAGGGGGCAGATTCTACCCTGCACCGAAGAAATTTCAGAAAAGATACTGAAATACAGCAGTAATTGCTATCCTACCAACAGCAAGGATGGAACCATGAAAGGGGAGACTATCGAGATACAAGAACTTGATACAGGTGTTGAAATCAGTAATAGTGGTAGACCCAGGATTTACAATTTTAAAGGATTTAAGGTATATCATTACACTAATGTTGAAATTACACAAGATTTTTTCACTCTTTTCAGTAAAGGAATGAAATATATTCCAACCGCCAGCTTTAACTTATTTGACACTATAAAAGAGATCAAATTATATTGTCGTAGATTAAACCTGGCGTTATTTTTCAAAGACCACAATGAAGGGTCTAAGGCAAGTGAGGGGAGATTAGTTAAGAAAAGTACTTACATCCCACCTCAAAACCCACAAGTAGCTATATATGAACAAGTGGTGTGCAAAGAAGTATATGCAACATACAAAAATCTTGGGAAGCAGGTTGATTTCTATGATAAATCCAGAGATAACTTAACGAAGGGTGAAAGAGAAATGTTAGATGATATCATCTCTAACAAAGAAATTAGGATTATGAAACCGGATAAAGGGGGAGGGATCATACTATTTGATAAGGGCGAATACTATAGTAAGATCCATGAACTGTTGTTTAATTCAGGTAACTATGAGGAAGTTTCCCTAAACCAGATAAATATCGGATACAAGCGGATAAACCTAGCTATTGAAGAATACCTCTTAGACAACAGAATCACCAAGGAGCTTTACAATTTTATAAGGAATGAGTATCCAATGATGGCCCATATAGTAGGTATCCCAAAAATCCACAAATGTTTAGAAACCCCCCCCCGTTTAGACCGATAATATCTGGATCAAAATCCAAAACATTTAATATGGGGGTCACAATAGACCACTGGACTAAACATGTATATAAAAATGTTCCCCATTTAATCAAGGACTCGTGGCATTTTCTTAGTAAATTAACCCCAGAAGTGTGGGATGAGAATATAATATTCATTACAGTCGATGTAAAAGATCTTTTTTCCTGCATACCCACGGACATAGGGTTGGAATATTTTTGTAATAGCATGAGAAAGTTCTCTGGTTTAACGTGGGAGAAAATCAATCTCATCATGGACATGATGGGGCTCATACTAGACCATAACTACATAGAATTTCAAGGTGAAATGTTCAGACAAACTAAAGGTGTGGCTATGGGTGCATCCTGTGCACCCATATTTGCAAATTTAGTGATGTTAGAATGGGAGGATCAGTACATATTCCCTAGTGTATACTACAAGCATATGTTTATTATACACACGATTTTTGGATGACCTATTCATTATATGGAAAGGGGAAACAGAAGTTATCCCAGACTTCATTAAGTACATCAATAGCACTACGGATTTCCTGTGCTTTACACATACAGTTGAAAAGAGAGGTATAGCGTACTTGGACACATACATTAGTAATAGTGGGGATGGTTTTGTTTCTAAATTATACAGAAAACCAACATTCTCCAATGACTACATTCAGTATGGTAGTTGCCATCCTCCACACACATTCAAGAATGTAGTCAAAGGTCAATGTGTGAGAGCTGCCCGCATGTCATCTACAAGTGATCTTATGACACAAGAACTAGATTACATTTACAAGTTGTTCGACGAAAGAGGCTACCCCACAAGTATGCTTTCAGATGTGGTGGAATATGTGAAATCACAATGGGGGACTAAGTTCTGCCCATTATTAGGCAAAGAAGAAACGAATACAAAGATGAATCAACCTTTTGACAGACGAGTTTGCGTTATTATGTACAATATACATACAAATTTAGTAAAGGAGATCTTACGTAGACATTGGACAATTTTCACAAATATGGAGGAAGTAGGATCAATAGTAGGGAGTACACCCAGTATAGTATTAAAAACAGGGTATAACATAAAGAAATTAATTGAGAGAAGTGAAAATAGGAATAACAAGGAACGACATACGAAGAAGTGGACAAAAAGATGTGGAACTTGTGGACAGTGTCAATTTGTCAATGTAGAAAAAAGTATCAAATTAGATAATATTATGAAAAGTACATGCAAATTCAAATCAGGAAACTGTAATAGTCAAGGAGTTGTCTATTTAGCCACATGTACACAATGTACAGCATACTATATAGGGAAAACAGAGAGAAAGTTAAAAACACGGATATACGAACATGTATACAAAATGAGGAAAGGAGATGACAAGAACGCTCTCAGTAAACATGCAAAAGCAAAAGGCAAAGATCATATGTTTAAGTTTGCAATAATAGATCAAGTAGACAGAACTGTTGGTAGTGGTAATTGGAAGGCACGTTTAGGCTCCATGGAAAGTAAGTGGCAGATATGTTATGACGCCACAACATATCCAGGACTCAATGAATACATTAGTTTGAAACCTTTTCTCATCCTGGGGTCTTCCTAATCCAAGTAAGTTTACATATATCACATATTATAATTATAATCAATGTATTAATTTATTAAGTATTTATTTATTTATCATATCATATTTTATTATATAATACAATAAATTTTGTGAGACATAACATAAATTTATACAAATTATTTAGTATTTCTCCCACTTCCTGGATGATTAGTAATAAGGGGATTTAGCTTTCAGTATGTAGTAGGTCATTCTTCATTAAAGAGGCATTTTTTATAATTACAAGTATCATTTTATACAATTATAAGTATGTTTTTAATAATAGGGTACGAATTGAAATTACATATATTTATACCCAATTTTTATAAATTTTTACATATTACATTATATTTCATTAGATTTTATATACACATATAAACTGATGAGTCTTTTATATAGAATTTTAGGTTCATATTGTATAGTAATATTTATTAGGTAATTGTGTGTTATTTTATTACTACAAGTGGTAATAAATAAATATATATAGGTAATGTATTAGGGCTTATTTATTAGAATGAATTAGTTAATTGATTAAATTATGGTGCCAAATGATGGTATAAAATATTGTCAATTATGATAATCAATGGTTCTGAAGAAGTCTGACTAGGACAGATGAAAGCGCTTAACCTACGTTGTTGGATATACCAGTTCTCGTGATTTGTGTGTCTTTTTCGTTTGTGCATTGAGGAATAAATTTTGATCACTACAGAGCGAGCCTGTGGACTATTTTTGCGAATTTACACTGAGTACTGTTTCTGTTCGAGCCATAAGATACTGTGTTTCGGCATTTTAATTTGTTAGTTCCAACTTTTTGTACTTTCGGAGTTACTAGTAGTGGTATTATTAATGTATGTTCTAGGTATTACTTATTTTAGTTTAATTTATTTCTGTCATATTCTTGGAGTTTCACCTTGATTGAAACATGACCAGGTTTGCATTTGAGAGCTATATTTTGTGCTATTACAACATGGGTAGTTCTATTTTGAGTTAGCAGAGCAGAAGCCAAATCAATCTTTGTATGACTCACAAAAATGCACAAGTGTGTGCTAAATATCCACTGAACCACATATCTATGGACTAGGAGCCCACTGTACACTGAGGCATGATGTATGTGGTGTACTTCATTCTCTTTGAGAAGGTCACCAAAGCAATGGATGATGGCCAAATTGTTCACACTGCCTACATTGACCTGGCCAAGGCATTTGACACAATACTCCACACCGGCATTATTGACAAACTCAGAGGTTAAGTACAAACCCATATGTCACCCAGTAGAAAACCAACTGGCCCACAGGCAGAACCCAGGAAGTTAGAATTGAGGAGTCCACCTCTACAAAGAGGCCAGTCACAAGTGGAGTTCCTCAGGGATCAGTCCTTGGACTGGTCGTTTGTGGCATTTACTTCTCAGACGTCAAGGCTAATGTCAGTGGTCTCTGGATGACTAAATTTGTAGACAATTGCTAATTAGGAGCTGCCACTGAATCTCACACTAACACAAATGTTCTCCAAGAAGGGCTGTCACAGACAAACAACTGGTGTCAGAGCCATGGGCTAAAACTAAATGCCAACAAATGCATAATAATATCCTTTGGAAAGTCATCCATCCATGGTAACTATCATATTGACAACACACGCCTTAGAGTTGACCCACTAGTCAGGGATTTAGGGACACACATAGATAGCAATCTAGCCTTTGACCACCATGTGTCTACAGTGGTGAGGAAATTATTCTATTTTGCGCAACATATAATCAAAGGTATGGCATCTAAGTCCAATAAAGTCATTGTTCCACTGTATTTGGCATTCATCAGACCTATCATTGAGTACAATACCCCCTTTGGTATGTACCTAACCCGGCATATCCAACCACTGGAATGTCCACAGAGGTTCCTCACTAAAAGAATACATAGAGTAAGTAAAATGTCCTATGCAGACTGCCTCAAGGCCCTATTCCTTTATTCTGTCTCCTGCAGGTTTTTGAGGAAAGATATGTACCTGGCATACAGGGCATTTTCAGACCTCACTCTGATGGACCTCCTGCATATCCACAAAACAAACAGCACCAGAATTACCCATTCTAATGACTTAAACCTTGCTGGTGATATAAACAGAACCTGCTGGTAAGATAGGTATGTATCCCTACCATGTCTATGGAACTGGCTCCCCATCCATGTGAAGCAGCGTTCCTCCCTAACCCAGTTCAAGTGCAACTTGGATAATTGGATGAAAAAACAGAAATGTATCCCTGGTTTGGGACCTATGTGTCTAATGGACATGGGTAACCTGTAAATAGTTCATCTCCCAGGACCATGCTTACACTTATCAAGGGTACCAGAACTTATCAGAGATTTGGGATGCATGGCTAGGCTTAAAAAGGCCCTTGTGGTCGCTAGCCTAGTAGACACCTATGAATCTTGAAGCTGCACTGTGAACCCCGCATTCAAGCAACAATTTTGACAGACAAGGCCTACGAGTAAAGTGAACAGCTAAATCATCCAACTGTTCAAAGCATCAGTAAAAGAATTATACTGACATGACATAAGGAGAATGAGTCACCTGTAAATACTTATCAAAGAGTACAAATTTTCACGCTGCAGTGTATAAGGATGTGAATAGCCAGGATAATTACTTCATTCTGTGAGTTACTTTGCCACTGTTGTTACACAATGTTGACCTTAAACCTAGAAAAACAAATTATGGAGTGTGATGCCACTTCCAAGCAGACAATATGATGGAAAAAATCCATATAAATAGACTTTGTGCAGATATGAGTTCTTTCTAGGTTCCACTTAGATCCGTTACTGAAGTTCAGGAATTCCGAAGTATGGCATTGAAAAGACTTTTTTCAAACATCCAGTATTTGACTTTTCATAGTAACACTAGTTTATAGAATTGCAACTCTTACCCATTAATGGCACACTTAAAGTTGTAGGAAACTATAGCCAATACTGTAAGGCAGACAGCATAGCAAACATATGTGTCTCATGATAAAAAATAACACACAAAATCAGGGAAAATATGATAGTATTCATTAAAACCACATGATGTCTATAGAATGCTATAGCAAACATCTCTGTTACTTATATGCTATTTGAGCGCCAGTTTTTATAGGTTCGTATGTGTTTACTAGGCTAACAACCACAAGGGCCTTTTTAAACCTAGCCATGCATCTCAAATCTCTCACAAGTTATGATACCCTTAATTAGTGTAAAATGGGGCTTGGAAGATAAACAGTTTACAAGCAGGGGCCTAGTAGATGAACCATTTGCAGGCTGCCTGCATCCATTATAGACACAGGTGCCAAACCAGGGATGAATTTCCTGTTCCACATCTAATTGTCCAAGTTACACTTGAACTAGGTTAGGGAGGAACTCTGCTTCACATGGATGGGAAGGGAGTCTGTTCGAGAGACGGGGTAGTTTGTAGGATACATACCCGTCTCTCCAGCAGGTCCTGTTTATATCACAGGCAAGGTTTAATTCTTTAGAACATGTAATTCTGGTGCTGTTTGTTTTGTGTATATGCAGGAAATTGATCAGGATGGAGTCTAGTAATGCCTTGTATATAAGACATAGATCTCCCAACAACAACCTGCATGAGACAGAATACTGGAATAGGGCCTTGAAGTGATCTGCATTGGACACTTATACCATGTATTCTTTTCCTGAGGAACCTGTCTAGATACCAGTTGCTGGATGTTCCTGGTTAGGTACACATCAAAGGGGGCATTGTACTCACTATTAGGTCTGATGAATGCTGAATGCAGTGGAACAATGACCTTCTTGGACCTAGATGCCATACCTTTGTTTATAAGTTGTACAACATAGAATGATTTCCTTACAACTGTAGACACATGATGGTCAAAGGCAAGATTACTGTCTACATGTGTCCCCAGTTCTCTGATTACTGGCTCAGCTCTTAGGGGTGTGTTGTCTATATGATAGTTATCAAGGATAGATGACTTCCCAAAACATACTATTATACCTTTCCTTGCATTAACATTTCGTCCACGACTCTGACACAAGTTATTTGTTCATGTCAGCTCTTCCTGGAGAATATTTGTGTCAGTGGGGGTGTTTTTTTGAATGCTGCTAATGTGCAATCATCATCAAATTTAGTCAGCCAGAGGCCCTTAACATTGGCCTTGACTTCTGAGAAGTAAATGACAAAAAAGAGTGTTCCCAGGACAATCACTGAGGAACTCTGAGTGTGATTGGCCTCTTTGTAAGGTGGACTCCACAGTTTCAATTTTCTGGGTCCTATCTGTGAGCTACATTTTTCTGTTGGTAAGAATATGTATATATTTCTTGAAATTTGCTACCTTGAATAGATCAACTTGTTAAGAGAATACAAGCTGTATTTTCAGTTACTTCTCAGCCCAGTGTCTTCAAAATACCACATCAGGTGTCGGAAATGGGCAGAAGCAGTAATTTTATGTGCCATCTGGTTGTAGCTTCACTCATACTGCAAAATAATGCTGTGCTATTTTTGCTAATAACCTACAATGGCAAGAGAATTATGATGAAGATGTGTATTAAGGAGAAGTGACTGCTTACCATTTACATTTGTGACTGCATTGCAAGCAAAGCTGGGAGACTTGAAAAGAAATTTGAATTTTCCTATTTTTTTCCCACCTGTTTCACCTTCCAAGCTGGTAGTGAATGAACTTGAACTGCAGTTACCCTAAAGTGAGTCAGTATTTATTAGACTGAAGTTGCAGTTAACAAGTACAGGAGTGTCTTGTTTGTACTAAAATGTCTGTAGAAACAATGTGAACTATGGAAAAAATTGACTGAAACCCTGGTTAACAGAGGGGTGGTAACAGATCAAAATTTAGTGAGCTTAGAGGAACAAAATGTATTGAGTTCACAGACTACACAACCCTCAAAGAAGTTGCCTAAAAAGGATGATATAAAGTCATACTTGGATTTTTTTTTAATGCTGTGGTACACAAAAGAATTGGCAGAAAGCCTCTTGTCCCAGTTGATTTCAAATAATTTAAAGGTATACACTGAAATGTATGATATAGATCACTTGGACTGCCAGCAACTGTTAGAAAAACAGTGTGTCTAGGGCAGATACTTCTTCTGAAATTAAAGCTGTTACATTCCATAGCTGGACTTTTAATGCCAGTGAGACAGTCAGAGCTTAAATGTGTGGTCTTAAACATGTTATTAAACTGTGGTTGGAGCCAAATACTAATAGTAAAACAGAATAATAAAGCTGTAGAGCATGGATAGACTTTACTGGAAAAGCTGCCACAGAATTATGTGTTGGGAAGGTCGGTTTGCTTTTGCTTTCTTGCATTTTGTATTGTTTCATTGCCTTCTATTCTGTGTATTGTGGTTTATTGTCTTGCACCTTATTTTACTTGTATTCTGCTTTTAACTGCATATTTAAACTAAGTAAGAGACCACAGCTGTGTTTCTTGTGAGTCACACAGAATTTTAGAACAGGTCAATTAAGGTTAATTACCTTTGAACTCAGTGGAGCTAGGAAATAAACCTACCTAAGGGGTAAAATAAAACATGTCAAGGCTTTACTGAAAAGCTCACTCAAACTCTGCCACAACTTGCTGCTAGGGAAAGGTTTTTTTTTATGCTTTCTTGTATTTCATTGCCTTTTTTGCATATTGTGGTTTATTTTCTTCATGCTGCTAAACTTGATAAATTCTCAGCTGTTAGCTTTTATCTTTCAGAGACTTAGTTCTCAAGCTATTGTTACCATATGAATATTTGAAAGATGGCTTATCTAACTGGATAACAGTGATTGTGTTTGTTGTTGCAGTATTACTATGTGTTTGTTGTTGCAGTATTACCATAAATACAGGGAATGATGAGCTGCAAATAGAGACATATCTTTAAACCGTCCATGAAAATATTGGGCCTATATGCTTGTGTGCAAAACAATGTTAAAACTTTTTTCGGTGATGATATGCTGTAAACTATGAACCAGCCATATAGCATATTTATTTATTTATTTATTTAATTATTTATTTATTTAATATTTGTTAACCGGGAAAGTCCGACTTGGAACTAAGCCAATTTTCAGTGGAGGCCTGGGGAGAAAGGCTCCAGATCTAAGGTGGGAGTGGGTGTATCAAGTATGCCAAAATTAAAGATCCAAAATATTTAGAAAATAACAAAATTTATCGAAAGTTGCCTGAGCGCTTTTGTCTCTAGATGTGAGTTGATCAGAATAAATTACAAAGATAACCCATAGTCCTTTTATAATCCAACAACTTAACCAGCAAATGGAATAGACAGAAATGATGTTGAAATACACCACTTTAATAAATCCAAAATAACCACAGAATTGATTCCAAATGTAGGACCAGAAATAACACAAGTTTAGCGCTTTCTTCCCCAGCTACAAGGGACTTCATCAGAACAATGCATGTAACTACCCAACCGTTTTTATGTATGCAATGCATACCCCACCCTAATTGCACATTTAAATTGATGAATGAAAATTTTAAAAGTTTTAAAACATTAAATAGAAAATAATATCCACATCCTAAGAAAAATCAAATTACATTCTAAATGTGTAAATTAAAAAATCAAAATACCTATCCTAAAATATTTTTTAACTTTAAAATACTAGCTGTGATAGTAATTTCATTAATTCCTGGATACTCTACAAAATTCAAATGCAACTGCCATTTCAACTCACTAATGTCCAAATGTATATCCAGGCATTTACCCTTTATATCCTTTTTCAGTTGTTGTATTACCAGGAACATGAAACTATGCCCTTTATTATCCTGTACATGCCTACTCAGGGCACTAGTTATTCTACCATATTTAATGTCACCCAGATGCTCTCCAATTCTATTCTTAAAATTTCTACAGGTTTTGCCTATATAAAAGATAGGACATTGTTGGCATTTCGCCATATATACAACATTGACACTACTACAATTAAAATGTCCATTTATAAAAATGTTCCTATTGTTCAACATGAAAAGTCCTCCAGTCTCCATTATAAAGGGGCAATAAATACAATTATTACACTTAGAATTCCCTGGCTTCCTGTTGCAACCTTTGGAAGCCAAATTTGTTTCCAAGATGTCCTTGAAAGACCTGTCTCTTCTGAATATTAATCTCGGGTTTTTACCTACTTATGTGCAATATTATATTTAAATTGTAAAATTTCCCAGTTATTCTTAATAATATTAAATATAATATCTGCATCCTGGTTAAAAGTGATAATTAGACTAGTTTGAATATCATTGTAGTTATCTGAGATTTCCCTATCTGGAGATATCATAGTTTTGTTCCCTAAAATAGGCTTGTAAATCCCCTTATCATGTTTATTTCTTACTTCTATACCTATTTCATTCAACAGACTACTAGGATAACCCCTTTGACCAAATAACTGTAGTATAAACTTAATTTCTCTTAAGAAATCTTCATACTGACTAACCATCCTGGCAGCCTGCACCAACTGTCCCATAACTATAGATTTCTTCTGATGGTACAGGTGCCATCTATCATAATCCAAATATGAACTAGAAAACGGTGATTTTCTATAAATATCGGTAATGAAATTTTTGCCATCTTGGTCTATTTTTAAATCCACATCCAAATAAGTGATGTTCTTTCTATGATATTCATAGGTAAATCTCAAAAAATCAACAGTGTCATTAATATAAACTAAAAACTCTTTCAATTCAGTCTCAGTGCCCTTCCAAATCAGGAACAGGTCATCTAAAAACCTAGTGTAATGTATTATTTTGGAGGCAAAAGGACTTTGCATAATATATTTTTGCTCCCAAAGTGACATAATTAGGTTAGCAAATATGGGGACACACGCTGCCCCCATTGCCACCCCCTTGAATTGTTTGTAATATTGCCCCTCAAAATACACATAATTGCTTTTAAGTACTACTTCCATCAGTGTGACATATCAGAAATTTAAAAATATATAATTATTCTAACACTTTATTGAATGTGGCTCATGCTAATTTATTAGCAAAAGGATTTACCTTTGTTCCCTGTAGGAGAGGGAATGTTGTCACCAAATTGATTGATTTGAAATATTTTATTAGAAAATGAAACCTGAAAGTCTGGTTTACCAGTGTTGCAGGTATACAGCAGGATTCAAGAGGCATGTTGTACAAGCCTAGCACATGCAATCCCCCTTTGAACAACCTGATAGGTTTGTTTAAAAAAATATGTGAGAAAGATATTAGACAACATTTTAACAGCAATAAAGATAAGAAAACAAAGAAATATGACTATGGAAGAGGAGAGGTTATTGAATGAGTTAATTAGTAATCAAAACATCCGGTTTATGAAACCGGACAAAGGTAATGGTGTAGTTGTCATGGATAAAGGGGATAATTTGAATGGAATTAATGCATTGCTTATGGATGGAACTTATGTTGAAAGTTCTTTGAATTAAATCAATGTGACAAACCAAAAGATAGACATGTTACTAGAAGATATGCTGTACCAAGGTCAAATGGATGAAAAGGAATATTTTTAAATGTGAAATGAACATCCAATGGTGTCTAACATCTTCAGAATACCAAAGATTCACAAAGAGTTGAAAGACCCTAAATTTAGGCCCTTAGTAAATGGGAAAAGATCAAAGACCTGTTTTATTAGTAAATATCTGGATTTTAACATGCAAAAGGGTTTGGAAGTTTTTACTTATATTAGTAAAGATTACTGGCAGTTTTTGGACAAATTAAATGGGGTAGATATTAGTAGTGATCTAACTATGGTCACAGTGGATGTATGTAACTTATTTGTGGTAATGCCCCATGATGAGGGATTAAAATGGTTAGAACAACAATTATTTAAAACCCAAAAATTTGACCAGGATCAAATTAACAAATATGTCACACTGATGGAAGTAGTACTTAAAAGCAATTACATGTATTTTGAGGGGTAATTTTACAAAAAAGTCAAGGAGGTGGCAATGGGGGCAGCATGTGCTGCCTTATTTGCTAACCTAATTATGTAATTTTGGGAGCAAAAATATATTATGCAAAGTCCTTTTACCTCCAAAATAATACATTACACTAGCTTTTTGGAAAACCTTTTCCTGATTTGGAAGGGCTCTGAGAGTGAATTGAAAGAGTTTTTAGTTTATATTAATGACACTGTTGATTTTTTGAGGTTTACCTATGAATATCATAGAAAGAGCATCACTTATTTGGACATGGATTTAAAAATTTCATTACCAATATTTATAGAAAACCGACATTTTCTAATTCATATTTGGATTATGATAGATGGCACCTGCACCATCAGAAGAAATCTATAGTTAAGGGACAGTTGGTGTGGGCTGCCAGGATAGTTAGTCAGTATGAAGATTTTTTAAAGAGAAATGGAGTTTATACTATAGTTATTTGGTCAAAGGGGTTATCCTAGTAGTCTGTTGAATGAAATAGGTAGAGAAGTAAGAAATAAACGTGATAATGGGATTTACAAGCCCATTTTAGGGAACAAGACTAGGATATCTCCAAATAGGGAAATCTCAAATAACTCCAATGATATTCAAACTAGTCTAATTATCACTTTTAACCAGGATGCAGATATTATATTTAATATTATTAAGAATAACTGGGAAATTTTACAATTTGAATCGAATATTGTACATAAGTAGGTAAAAACCCGAAATTAATATTCAGAAGGGACAGGTCTTTCAAGGACATCTTGGAAACAAATTTGACTTCTGAAGGTTGCAACAGGAAGCCAGGGAATTTAAGTGTAATAATTGTATTTATTGCCCCTTTATAATGGAGACTGGAGGACTTTTCAGGTTAAACAATAGGAACATTTTTATAAATGGACATTTTAATTGTAGAAGTGTCAATGTTGTATATATTGTGAAATGCCAACAATGTCCTATATTTTATATATGCAAAACTTGTAGAAAATTTAAGAATAGATTTGGAGAGCATCTGGGTGACATTAAATATGGTAGAATCACTAGTGCCCTGAGTAGGCATGTACAGGATAATAAAGGGCATAGTTTCAAGTTCCGGGTAATACAACAGCTGAAAAAGGATATACAGGGTAAATGCCTGGATATACATTTGGGCATTAGTGAGTTGAAATGGCAGTTACGTTTGAATGCTGTAGATTATCCAGGATTTAATGAAATGACTAGCATAGCTGGTATTTTAAAGTTAAAACATATTTTAGGATAAGCATTTTGATTTTTTAATTTACACATTTAGTGTATATACAATGTAATTTGATTTTGCTTAGGATGTGGATATTATTTTCTATTTAATGTTTTAAAGCTTTTGAAATTTTCATTAATCAATTTAAATGTGTAATTAGGGTAGGGTATGCATACATAAAAATGGCTGGGTAGTTGCATTCATTGTTCTGATGAAGTCCCTTGTAGTTGGGGAAGAAAGCGTTAAACTTGTGTTATTTTTGGTCCTACATTTGGAATTAATTCTGTGGTTATTTTGGATTTATTAAAGTGGTATATTTCTACATTGTGCTTGTCTATTCCATTTGCTGATTTGGTTCTTCAGTTTGTTGGTGTGACGACTTACTTAATCCAACAACTTAACCAATCATTCAATTTTCCAATAATTAAGATAATTAATTAAATTAATGAATACTTTTTTCTAAAAACACACATACTTCCCACATAAAATAAAAACCATCTTAAACAAATTTTAGTTACTGCTGTTAGGATTGCACTGGAAGGCACTAGGCTCAATTTAAGTTGGGCAAATTCCTCAAGAGTGAGTGAGTAAGACTCTGATCTCAAACAGTAAAGTGGAAAACTTATTTTGATGAGATGCATGTTGTCCACTATCTGAGGCAGTAATGAGATGGATGTTGTCAACTACCTGAGACAGTAGTGTGCATTTACCATGAACTCTCAAGGGCAGCTGCCCTTAAATATTAGTTAGTGGTCAATGGTGAGGATTGTAGAATACAGCTCCTGAACATCACATATAAACTGCCAGCAGAAGGTGTGATTATATACATGTTCATTACATATTTAAGCAATAACCCATGACTGGGTCTGGGTAATACTGGATTTACCCATGGTAGGTGTGGTTTGATCATGAGGGTGAATCCTGGGTGATCAAACAAAGCCAACCATGGTGTTAAATCCAGCATTACCCACACCCTGCTGTGGGTTATTGCTATTATACAATGACATTATTTAAGAAAGAAGTTGCTGACATTTCTTAAACATTGTCTTTGTGTAATGGTGCTGTCATGTTCCTCCACATTGTTTCCCATTCTTCTGCATTTTCTGATGTACTGCTCATGCATATGGGACTTAAGTTCCCATGCATGCACCATACATCAATGCTGTTCAATAGAAGCTCAGACAAAAAATAATCTACACTACCTTTTTTATGGTCCCATTTCTGCCAGCCCAGTTTTAATTTTAGAAACCTGGACAAAGAGCAACATTAACATAATGTGTGTGTGTGTGTGTGTGTGTGTGTGTGTGTGTGTGTGTGTGTGTGTGTGTGTGTGTGTGTGTGTGGGGGGGGGTCCAAAAAATAGAGAGAAATTGTATTGCTCTTATAAACTAACTAAAGTTGCTTGAAGAAGTTTTGTGCTAGCATGCAGTTTCTGAAGGACATGAAGTCTAAACCTCAAAAGTCTGTCATTTAACAAGAAGATGGAATACAAACACAATACCCACTTTGGAAGACTTTTACTGCCTACTGAAGACCACAGCATTGTTGGAAATTAAAATGCATAAAATGTAGATAGCTTGTTTAGGTGGCTTCAAGGTGATGTATTATGGACGAACATATAATTTATGTACTACGTGACATGTATGAACTAACTCTAGGTTTAAAACTGCATCATCTAGTTGTAAAACTGTCTCTTTCTATAGTGCACCAGAAGAACACCCTGTTTTATGTAATATATTTGCAGTCCTGAAGCACAAATATATCAGTTTAGGAATCCTTTGGAATAGTTGTAAAACAGCCAACATTATGGAATTCTGGGTCTTGCACTATGGTCATTATAGTGGACACATGACTTACCACCTCTTTGTTATGCACGCCAGAGAGATTGCAGTGATGCCTTATCATTATATACAAGGTGTTTAGCATGATTATGTCAGCTTGGTATGGTATTCATGACGTTATTTTATCCATCTTTTTGTTTCTGTTAATAAGTTGTGATATGTTTTTGTATGCCTTTATAAGTCCCTACCTATAGACATATATTTATTGGAACATTGACTGTCTTGTTTGGGTTATGCATTGTTCTCAGATCCTTAGTTTTGTGCATGCATTAGCTGAGGCACCAGTTAACTTTCATTTGGGAGGTGTGCTTTGCTTTGGTTATCTCTGTCACAATGGCTAACATTGTGATATCAGTGTCAATGCAGGCTATCAGAACATCAAGGGAAAGGCATAGACTATCCCTCTCTTTTCTTGATTGCAAGTCTGTACTTGACATCATGTCAACACCAAGAATATAAGGTTCTAGCATATCTGGATTTGTGATATACATAACCCTTGTCACTGTAAATACTGGTTGTTAGAACTGCAGTAAATAAGGAATGCCCAACAGCTTGAACCCTGTTCAGTGAATGTAACAAAATGAAAGTCATATACTACCCTCAACAACCTTTTTGCAGTTTTTAATGCAGGGTTTCAGCATACCAGAAGATAGTAAATGGCAAGCCCTAGCAGTCTACTGGCATTATAAACACAGGGTATCAGATGACAGCAGCAAACTAAAGCTACTCCTTGGAAACTTGGTGGCTAGGCCAGGGAATCTTGATGGCTAGGCTTATATAGGCCCTGGGGCTGATAACCTAGTATCAACATATGAACCTATGAACCTATAAGGATTCATCCTAAACCATTTATTAACAATCCATGGAAAAAAAGTCTTATCATTGATTGACACTTTACAATAACTGAACAGATACACTCTGATAACTGGATTGTTATACCTATAAAGCAATTGTATATATTGAGCTTTGTTATAGTGTCAGGCTGATGTAAATAATGTACATCGTTATTAAGATGTTATATACAAATACTATGGAATTTATTCAACTGTATTTGAAAAATAAAAAAATATTTTGAGGAAAAAAGTCTGTCATTATTTGATAACTTCAGTCTGCTGACATCTAAGAAGGGACAGCACAGGAATACAAGGAAAATCAAGTACATTTCTGCTTCTTTATTTTTGCAGAACATACCTGATGTTTCCTGCATTTTGCTCTGCTCCCCGTAGCATATATCAATAGAAAAATTTGGCTCAATGGTACTTCAGTGGCTAGAGTTTTTTCTATTGGTATATGCTTAATTTACAACAGGCACACTGGTTGTGCTGACCAATCAGCAAGCACACTTTTGAATACTAATGAGGAATCATTGTATAATAAATTGATAGCAGAAGGTAAGATTATTTACCCATTTGTAACATGCAAAATTCATCAGCAGGGTTGGGGATATATTGCAAACTGTACTTTTATAGCTTGCAAGACAGTTTTATCACCAGAAAGTAGGTGTACCCTTATAGTCACAAGGAAAAAATACAACAGTATACCTTGCACAGTAGTTATTTTGCTTTTTTAGAAAGAATAGTTTTGAAATGGGTAAAATGAGCTCTGTGGATTATTAAAAATGTCAGTCACTAGACATTGCAAACTGAAAGGAAACCAATATGTTGATAAAACTAAGGATAAGATGATAATTGCCTTTTGGGTTAAGACTCAGGCCACTGAAACTGGAAAAAGTTTAGTAGTAGCTGTGAATGGCAAGCACATAGAAAACCATATCAGCCCATCTCTAGATGACTTCTGAATGCAGCTTGAACTAAAAAAAATCTGGAGCAGGGCATGGAAATAAGAAGCACTGAAGTAGCTGAAATGATGAAACAGCTTGAGAGACATGAGACAGCCAAGGAGCTTGAGTACAATAGAGAATTAATAGCTGCCCACTTAGGTCTCATGAATAATGGGAAGATACACCTGCCCCTGAATGCCAGGGACAGGTGTATCTGTCCCTGAATGCCAGGGACAGGTGTATCTGCCCCTGAATGCCAGGGACAGGTGTATCTGTCCCTGAATGCCAGGGACAGGTGTATCTGCCCCTGAATGCCAGGGACAGGTGTATCTGCCCCTGAATGCCAGGGACAGGTGTATCTGCCCCTGAATGCCAGGGACAGGTGTATCTGCCCCTGAATGCCAGGGACAGGTGTATCTGTCCCTGAATGCCAGGGACAGGTGTATCTGCCCCTGAATGCCAGGGACAGGTGTATCTGTCCCTGAATGCCAGGGACAGGTGTATCTGCCCCTGAATGCCAGGGACAGGTGTATCTGCCCCTGAATTCCAGGGACAGGTGTATCTGCCCCTGAATTCCAGGGACAGGTGTATCTGTCCCTGAATGCCAGGGACAGGTGTATCTGTCCCTGAATGCCAGGGTCTGTGCTAAATTGTTTCAGCAGTATGAAGAGGGAGTGGCTTTAACAGTTTTATTTAGGCATTTGAAAGTTTATGTAATAAGCATGAAACTGACCAGGGACAATAAGCAAAGTTTAAATGTGTCTGCTTTGATTTGCTGAATGAGTAACATGGTGTTACAGTGTAGCACTGCTACCTCAAAGCCACAGGTTCACCTGTTCCATTCTCTTCTGGTGTGCTGTCTGTGCAAACTCTGCTCCACCCCCCCCCCCATGTACCGATGTGAGTTTTCTTCTGATACTCAGATTTCATCCCACATTCTATAGACGTTCAGTAGATGGATTGGTATTCTAAACTGCCCATATATTTTGTGTGTGTGTGTGTGTGTGTGTGTGTGTGTGTGTGTGCGCGTGAGTGTGCGTGTGTGTGTGCATGTGTGTGCGTGTGCGTGTGTGTGTGCGTGTGTGCGTGTGCTTGTGCGTGTGCGTGCGTGTGCGTGTGTGTGTGTGTATGTGTGTGTATGTATTTGATATGGAAAAAAGACTTAGAAATCTGCACCTGTGCTCCCACATCCTAGATTACTTATATGAGCTAACTTAATGACTGCAGAACTATGGAAAATCAAAGAGAAAATGAAATCATTGCCAAGATACAAATAGGGACTACACCAAGAGTGATTTCCTATGGAAAATGGATGTGGACACCAAATACGTTTTTCTACTTCAGCAATTCATTTAGAAGAAAATGTTTATCTCCATTCATGTTAAACATTTCTTAATAAGGTATATGAACTTGGATAAGGACTCTTTTCAGACACAGTCTAGGCCAGTGGCAATATGAAAACTATAGCACACCAAACTGTGATTATACAATCAAAACTGTGGTTAGGTTATAAGTAGATAATCCTACAGAACAACGTAGAAATGGGATAATTTTGAAATACAGAGTCAACAAGCGAGGACAGTGCTTCATCTGCAATTTTATGGACACTAAACATACAACTGCAGTTACCAAATGAGATTTAGTAGATTAATTACTGAGCAGTCCTCTTCCCTCAATTTCTAAGTCTTTTGAAACTGCATACTGCAACTGTACATCTAAGGAATCAAAATCAAACCATTACAAATAAAAATATGTCTGATCTTCAGAAGACTTGACAGTGGCAGTCCAATTCATCTGCATCATCTTCTGCTTCATAATAGGCATACAAATCAAGATAGAAGCTTATGACTGGGTCTCCAGTCATAGCCATCTAATTATGTGTTTTGGGACATGGATGTCAAGAAATTCACCTCAAGAGTGGTGCAAAGCAAAGCTGGTATTCTTGTTAAAGCAGTCTCTGCTCCTTACTATTACTTCAATGTCACAGTCTCCTCCTTGTGTTTTTTATAACAAAGTTCCTGTGCTCATTGCTTAAAGCAATATCAGTCCGAAGGCTACAAAGTATCCATCAAGTCATCAAACATCAAAGTAGGACCATCATTAGCTTTGTTTGTTCTACCTATTATTTTAACAGCATGTTAGCAGTTGTCATCAGAGACATCACCACACACTTTTGCCATGAGTCAAACTTAAGATCTTCCTTTCTTCTCACTACCTGGTAGAGCTATAGTCAAGGTATGGAAGGGATACAACATTGCATAAAGGAATGCATTGATGATTAGCCACCTGTAAACATTTGCACAAGGCCGGCAAGCATAGGATAAGTGACCAGGTGTCCAGAACGTAGACATCACAGGCCTAAACCCTTTACAAATCTTATTGTTACTTTAGAAGCTTCTACCACAATTTTGGTACTTCCAGTTCCAATACAAGACGACCCTCTTTGTTTGCATCTATTTAATCATTTGGCCCAAAATACCTGTAGGATATTATTGACCACAATGATTTGTTTTTTTGTTTAATTAATTGAATGCATTTACTCTTCTTTGGTTTATTCATTTGTTTTTGACTATCGAGAAAGCAGCTTTGGCTAATACATTTATTTTTCTTTAGTTTTCTGTATCAGTGATGGTTATTTGATTTAGTAAAAAGTAGAGATTGTAATCTATAAGTCTCATCTGCAGCTAACAATCTTCAAAGAGATCATTCTGTTGACTCTCTCTATTTCAAAGTTATCCTGTAATTCTGTAGGTTTATCCACTTATAACCTCACCACAGCAGAAGGTGACACCTCATTCCATACTTTACCTGTTGGTAATAACAGTCAATGGTCAGGAATCTGGTTCCTTCATGTCAGGTATGGAGGTTTGACCATGATTCCTACTCTTATTAGTCTAACCCTTTTTGTATGCATGTTCTTCAGTTTCTCAGTTCATCTCCATGTGGTGGCGGGGGGGGGGGGGGCAGACTTGGAATAAATGCCAGTAAAAGAGTTTGTTTTGTTCTCTTCCAATCTGTATTTTCCATTTGCCCTAAAACTGAATAATCTAGGTTAATCCTATGATACGTAACATTAACACCAAGTCTTCTTTTTTTGACTCGTGTCATTGCTGGAAAGAATCTTTTGATGTGTACAGTTACCTTTTAACAAACTGAAATAAATAAAATAAATAAATAAATTCCTAGCGGTGTTCCTCAGAAAGCCATTGCCTATGTGATGACTTTTGGGTCATAGCTTTGAGAGTTGTCTTAGGAGGGACTTAACCAGACACATTTTAGGCATTTCTGTCACACCTCCATCATCGAGCATCTTTGAACATTTTTTTTATATATACTTAAATTAAGTGCGTCAGTGCATATAGAAAATCAATGTACAGAAGGTTGTGAGAGTAAATCAATTATACTGAGCCAGTCATCATCGACATAAGCTTGGGCTTCTTTTATCCTAATGATCATCCAATAGCAGTTGAACCGCTGTAAGCCCTTTTTATGCTTGTCCTTCTTTTTATCAGTTAATCTCCAGGGTAATACAGACCTCATAGAAAACATGCCAGTGCACAACTGATAGTGTCACAAAGTCTTCCATTCTTGCTTTCATTCTTAAATGAATTCTACCAAGACAAAAATGTAGCAACCTTCCAAACAACATACTGAATTATTTTCATAGAGTAGAGCATTGTAAGGTTTCCACATGTTCCTAGTATTAGTAATGATCCATTTCCTTCAAGCAGTTATAGTATTTTATATCAATTGTCACAAAATACAAAGTAAAGGAGTGGTGGGGTGCAGCATTTGTTAAAAATAAGGTACACTGGTTAGATTATTGCAAGAACATTAGAGAAAACACATTACCCTGAGTAAAAATAATGTATGTTGATAAGTAGGTTCTTTATCATGTTGGTAATGCAGTGGTGGATCACAAACAGAGATCTTCAAAACATTACTGATTAGGAGTGAAGCATCTGAGGAATGGAAAATACTAAGTTTCGTATCTGCATACAAAGAGGGTAAAAGAAAATTGGGTCACCATGGGTTTATGGCACAGAAAAAGCAAGAAGGAAGTTCTTAGAAGGTCTTTACAGTAGTTCAAGCATCCCCAGGACAACACGCAACATGGCCTCATGGCCAGAAGGAGGTAGTGGTCAAACCTGATCTAGATTTTTGACTGTGTTTCAGGAAAACTTGATAGAGAAGTAGACATGATTTACCTGGACAAAAGCAAAGACTTTGACAAGGTCATGCAAGGGCCCCTGTTAAGAAACAAGCAGATCATGGGGATAGAGAACTGATGCAAGACTGTACAGTAAGACATAAATGGATATGATGAAAGTTATGTTTCTAGATAAGGTATATAATTAGTGGACAAAAGGAATATCCACTACTGTACCAGAGGAGTGAGGGATTAGTTCAGTACTCTTCAGTAATTATTTTGGACACATCTAAGTTAGAAGTAAACAGGACTAACTTTGTTGCAGATGGTATAAAATGAGTCTATTTCCAGAAGATGGGGGAGCAACTGATGAAAGATTTGAAACAACTGACTAATGAGAGAGAAAGTAGGTAAAGATAGATATAATTGTAAAAAATGTGGCAAAGCACAGCAGAGAAAGCAGGCAACACGTTCTAAAAGTCACAACCACTTTTAATAAAATGATAAAAGGTGAGCGGTTTCACAATTAAAATTGCTTCATCAGACCTTACAGAAAATATACACTTCCTGTTATAACACTGAACATTCAAACAAACCAATCAAAAGGCATTAGATGATTTAAAGAGACAAAATCATTAATTATATGGCATGTAGCGAGTATATATATATATATATATATATATATATATATATATATATATATATACACACTATCTCATTATTTCTTGAGTTTCCTATTCCTTAATCTAGCAGTAATGGCTATGTGGTCATTGAGCCCCATACCCAGATGGGATCTAAGTTTAATAATTCATCTTAGTTCCCTACTTTCAGTTGTATTGGAACTGTCACCTAGTCTATTACCCTCAGGTACCAGCTCCAGTACATTAAACTTAAATTGGTGCATATCCCCTGATTCTAAAGTGTGTTTTGCTATTGCACTGTATGCATGCCCTTTCCTCATGAAATGGGGGTTGACCCCTTGTAATCAATTTCACCAGAGTACATGGGTTATATAATGACTAACAACAGTGAAGAGTCATTAAAAATGTAAAGTAATATTTAAACCACATCAACAAAGTTGTATGAGAGACAGCAGGAAAAACAATCTGGGGGTGTCTACCCTATTGGGTCTGTAATAGATAATCGAAGCTTTAGGTAATCTAATACCAAAAGCTCGACACCTAAACAGTGAAAGCTGTAAACCACGAATGGCCACTTCCGCAATTTTTTTCATACGGAAAAAATCCGCTTGGCTGGACAAAAAAAAAATTTTCAAACTCTAATTGAAAACTGTGCCCAATATATATATATATATATATATATATATATATATATATATATATATGGGTTCATGTCATTTGATCGACAGTTCATTTGATCGACAGTTCATTTGATCGACAAGCATTTGCCCCCTTCCCAAATGTTGTGCGACCCTGGAGTTGATATATATAGTTAGTGGGGTGTGGGGGGCACAGCCTCTCACATTGGGGGGTGTGTGGGGCGAAGCCCCCCACCTAAAATGCTTGTCGATCAAATGAACTGTCGATCAAATGAACTGTCGATCAAATGAACTGTCGATCAAATGACATGAACCCATATATATATATATATATATATATATATATATATATATATATATATATATATATATATGTGCTAATTATGTTATATAAAGTAAGGGGGGCACAGCCCCCCACATTGGGGGGTTTGGGGGTGTAGCCCCCCACATAGTCTGGTTATATATTGTCTTCTGCAAAGAGTGATTCATTGTACTTGTATCAATATCTATGGTTTTAAATATTTACCCCAATGTTGGGGGCTGTGCCCCCCCTACTTTATATACTTACTCCAGCATAGCACTGTAGTGGGGAAAAGGCCATATATAACTTTGAACGAAATGAGTTTGGGGTTTCATTGAAATGAGCTTTCGGTGAAATAAAGTAGACCCATATAGCTACATTTTACTACATCACCAGAACACTACATCCACCTACATTAAATCAGCCACAAATGGTTGAGACAAAAAAAAAAAAACAATGTCTTATGCAGGAGAGCAAATACCTTACTCCCTCATGTAGGGGGGCTGTGTACCCTATATCCTGTAGTAATCATATATATATATATATATATATATATATATATATTTATATATATATATATATATATATATATATATATATATATATATATACATATATATATATATATATATATATATATATATATATATATATATATATATATATATTCCAACTCTGTGATTACACAGCAGTGAGAAAAGAGCATACCTTTCAACTGTCCAGATTTTTGCCTCATATTTTAGTCTGTTCCTCATAAAATTTGTGGTCTTCTGGCAAATCAATGGGATGATCTGTGGATTGATGTTACCAAATAATGACAAACATTTGAGTTTCAGACTTCAAATCCCTTAGAAAATGTATGTTAGCATAAATCCTGTTACTTTAGTGACTTTCTAAGTTTATAAGAGCAATATTTTAAAATATTCCCTAGTTCTGGGTCTTGGTCCCCCCATTTTGCTAGACTTTTCCAAATTTCTTGCACTAAGAGGTGGAGAGGTATGGAACAGAGTAAAATCCTACTTCACACTGTTTAGTGATCTCCCAAAGCAAATGTTGGCATTTTTGATAGAAAAGCATTGAAAATAAAAAAGCCATCTCCCACAATGTCTGATGTAATCAACATTCAGCAAAACACACAGAACTTCTATGTGTGTATATAGATAAATAGGTAGATAGATAGATAGATAGATAGATAGATAGATAGATAGATAGATAGATAGATAGATAGATAGATAGACAGATAGATGTTTCTGTGTGGTGATCCCATACAGTATAATAAATTTAAATATTAGTAGCAGATATATTAGATTCAACAATTTTAAGCAGAGTCTGTGCAACATACAGATGCATTTTGAATACTTTCATTTAAAAGAAGTCACTCACGCTTCCATTTTTTGGTCTTTCAATAATAAAACACATTTTATGTTTTATGATATCAATTTATCCAGAGTGTATATGTATTAATTCAAAACTGCTTTACTTTTAGTCATAATAGTAAAGACTTTATTTTTGACTTTGTATACATAACAGAATATATTAAATAAATCTTTCTCCAATGAGGAAAAGCAGCATTTGGTTTGTGTACTAGACCTAATGGTTCACCCTTGAATCCCCCTCCCTCCACCCACTACCTGATGACTGTGGCTTCTGTTATGACTAGACCATCCATTCTCCAAGAGCAGGAGCTGGTTAGGGGAATGCTACTCGTAGCTATCAGGCTCTTTTCTATTTAAACCATACCCCTCATCTTCATCCCAGCTGGCACATGACTTGTTATGTCAGCCAGCCCTTTTTGAATGTGTCGCCATATCTGTTTACATTACTATCTGCTGGTTGGCAATGACTAGTTTCTTTCTATACACAAGGACTTTTATTCTGATCTTTATCAGGAGGGGTATGTTTGCAGATGACATTGTGATCTGTAGTGAGAGTAGGTAACAGGTGGAGGAGACCCTGGAGAGGTCGAGATATGCTCTAGAGAGAAAAGGAATGAAGGTCAGCAGGACTAAGACAGAATATATCTGTGTGAATGAGAGGGAGGATAGAGAAATGGTGAGGATGCAGGGAGTAGAGGTGGTGAAGGTGAATGAGTTTAAGTACTTGGGATCAACAGTTCAGAGTAATGGTGAGTGTGGAAGAGAGGTGAAGAAGAGAGTACAGGCAGGATGGAGTGGGTGGAAAAGAGTGTCAGGAGTGATTTGTGACAGACGAGTACCAGTAAGAGTGAAAGGGAAGGTCTACAAGAGCGTAGTGAGACCAGCTATGTTATATGGGTTGGAGACAGTGGCATTGACAAAAAGGCAGGAGTCAGAGCTTGACGTGGCAGAGTTGAAGATGTTAAGATTTGCACTGGGTGTGACAAGGATGGATAGGATTAGGAATAAGTATATTAGAGGGTCAGCCCAGGTTGGAAGGTTTGGAGACAAAGCCAGAGAGGCAAGATTACATTGGTTTGGACATGTGCTGAGGAGGGATGCAGAGTATATTGGGAAAAAGATGCTAAGGATGAAGCTGCCAGGTAACAGGAAAAGAGGAAGGCCTAAGAAAACGTTTATGGATGTGGTGAAAGAGGACATGCAGGTGGTTGGTGTGACAGAGAAAGATGCAGAGGACAGGAAGAAATGGAAACAGTTGATCTGCTGTGGCGACCCCTAATGGGAGCCGCCGGAAGAAGAAGTGGAAGATCAGGAGGGGTATCTTAGTGTGCCATGGCAGACCTCAATACCTTACTCTTTTCTCACCAGTAATGAATGAACAGGCTTTAGCCACTTCATTCCCATCCATCACCCACCTCATATACTACTATAGTAACCCGGGTCATCTGTGGAGTAGACAGGACTTCATCCCTTTGTACCCCAAATGTGATGATTTTACGACTTTTTTCTAGTAAAAAGTACTGTCATTTTCTTTTCATGTGAACTTTGAAAGTCTGTTACCCAGTCATGCTATATTGATAAGTGAGAGTGTCTAGTTATGGCTACAGGTACATATTCTCATAATTTGGTTTACTTAAAACATTGTCATAATGATATACTGACTAGCCCCTTTACTTACCATAAACTGGAGTAAGTCAGACATCTGACACAGCACAGGTAATTCAGACATTTCTTAATAAATACTGCACATGACACTTCATGTGTCCATTGTTCCAAAGGATCATCCCATTTATCTTATTGCATTTCAATAACTTATTCTGGAAAAGTAATTACTTTATAACTTTGTACATAGGTTCATAGGTTGATACTAGGCTACCTGCCCTAGGGCATTTATAAGCCTAGCCAGAGTGTGTTTGGCTTTCGCCACCCTTTTAGATTAGTTGACTGTGCCTCTGTATAGTAGGCCACAGAAGATAGCCCTTTTGAGGTTAGTTTACTGTGCCTCTGTCTAGTAGGGACACAGAAGAGATCTCAGCGGTAAACCTACGATCTCCTATCCACTCGTCAAGATTTCTCTTGAAGAGGGTCATTGAGGGACTCTGCCTAACATGGATTGGGATTTTGTTCCAGAGTGAGGGGAGCCTCTGGGATATGAATCTGTCCCTCCAGCATGTTCTATTTATTTCTGTGCTGAGGTTTAAGTCCCTGGAGCGTGTAGCTCAAAGGGATTTGGATTTCCTGAGGTGGAGCATGTCCATTAATTCTGGGTTGGACATGGCTTTATACGTCAGGCACAGATCGCCTCAGAGTAGGCGGTAAGCAACTGAGTAGAGCTGGAGTTTCTTTAGCCTAACTGCGTAGGGCATCTGTTTGAGTCCCTTGATCCTCTTGGTCAGGTACTTTTGGGGTCTTTCCAGTTGCTGCAGGTGTCGGGTAAGGTACATCCGAAATGGGGCATTGTATTCAATTATGGGCTTGATGAGTGATGAGTAGAGGAGCACAATAACCTCTCTTGATCTAGATGTGAACCCTTTCGTGATAAGGTGGGCTATGTAGAAGGTCTTTCTAACCAATTTGGCAACGTGATTATCAAAGGAGAGATTGCTATCTACTTGGTTCACCAAATCTCTAATTACTTCTTCCGTACTTAATGGATTACCACAGATGTGGTAATTTGTGGGTACTTGTGTTTTTCCCAAAGGGGATGACTATGCACTTTTTGGCATTTAGCTTTAGGCCATTGCTCTGGCACCAGTTATCCGTCTCTGTGAGACCCTTTTGGAGGATGCTTGTGTCAGCTGGCGAGTCGATTATGGCACCCAGTTTGCAGTCATCTGCGAACTTGGTCAGCCATAGTCCTCCCATGTTAGCCTGTACCTCAGAGAAATATATACCGAACAAGAGAGGTCCCAAGACTGAGCCTTGTGGGATGCCACTTGTAACTGGTTTAGAGTCTGACATGGCACCTGCAATTCTGACCATGTGGGTTATATCCCTGAGCCAGTTTGCAACCCATCTTGTGACATAGGGGTTGATATTTAAGCTGGTGAGCTTATTTATGATGCCTGAGTGGGGTATTGTGTCGAAGGCTTTTGCGAGGTCCAAGTAGGCTGTATGGACTATCTTCCCTTCATCTATGGCCTTGGTGACTGTTTCAAAGAAGTCGACCAGGTTCAAGAGGCAAGATCTGCCCTTAACAAAGCCGAATTGGGTAGGATCCAGTGTTTGGAGGTTTCCAATGTCTTTGTTTATGAGTTTCATGATGATACGCTCCATAGCTTTGCAGACCAGGCTAGTCAGGCTTATAGGGCGATAGTTTCCGGGGTCCGTTGTGGCATCACCTTTGTGGAGTGGGACCACTGTTGCTGTACACCATTCCTTGGGTACATATCCTGTAGTAAGGCTGAGATTGAACAGTGACTTTATGTGAGGGTTCAGTTCTTCTTTGAGTTCATGTAAGACGCAGCCCGGGACACCGTCCGGTCCCATTGATGCTGTGTTTTTTGCTTTGGAGAGGGCAGCTCTCACCTGTGCATCTGTGATGTCAGGGAGGCTACACTCTGTTGGGATAGACATTTGCTCTTTTGAGGGGGAAGGGGGGGAGAGTTTGCACTGAACCTGTCTGCCAGGATGTTGGCAATGTCTGTGGGTTCAGTGTATTTTTTGTCATTTTGAACTAACTCAGAGCATATCTGGGGTTGCCACCCAGGTTCCTGACATAACTAAAGAAGGCCTTGTGATTATCATTAGCATCTTGTGCAATTTTTCTTTCAAAGCTGGCCTTAGATGATTTTATGAGGGATCATAGTTTCTTGGTAGTACTGATCAGAGATGCCTTCCCTTTTTGGGATTTTGCTCTATCATGTAGTAGCTTCCTCCTTCTGTTGTATAACTTATTTATGGCTGGGATCCACCAGACAGGTCTCCTGCCTTTGGAGGAATGAGTTTTGGTTTTATTTGGGATAGCACGATCCATGCATTCCTGTAGGTGTCCATAGAAAGCGTTTATAAAGGATTCTGCGGTTTGGGCCATATTTTCCACTGGCTCGAGGGCTTTGAAGGATTCCACCTCGGTTTTGAGAAGTGTGAAGTTTGCTTTTGAGAAGTTTTTCACTGTGGTTTCTTGGCTGGGGGTGGGGACAGGATATGGATGTCCAGTGAGATTAATTTATGGTCAAATCTTACCAATGAGAGGTATACCTCTGGTATGGAACATGGAGTCCCCATGTTGGTGATGATCAGGTCCAATATGTTTTCCCCTCTTGTGGGAGTGGTGACCAGTTGTTCCATAGCATTTGAGTTTATAAATTCTAGGAACCATTGGGCGAGGGTGTTGGGACTTGAGTAATGCTCCCAGTCTATGTTTGGATAGTTGAAGTCACCCAATATAATGGTGTTTGGAGAGACCTTCATATTCTCCAGTGTTCTCAGAAAAGCCGAGTGGGGTTCCTGAGTTTGGGAGGGTGGTCTGTAGCAAGCTACAAACTGAAAGGCAGTTTTGCCCACTGTTAGTTGCACATGGATGGTCTTTGATGCTTCATGCAGTGCCACTAACCTGGAGGTGTGGGTATCTTTGATGAATATGGATACCCCCCCTCCTTTTGTGGTTCGGTCTGAGTTTTGGGGCCGAAAAGCATGGTATGAGGTATAACCTGGTAGTGCTGGGGTGCTCTCGGGAGCCTTGAACCAGGTTTCTGTTACTGCACAGATATCGATATTCTCCATATTGAGAAGAGCCTCGAGTGCACGCATCTTGAGGTTTAGACTTCTGGCGTTGACCAGCATTACCCTTAGTTTGTCTATGGAGGTGGGTTTGTCTTTTGATCCTTGCCTAAAAAAGGCACTATGGGGGTGGCAATAGCCTTAGCCAGTATTCGAAAGACAAGGGGTAACAGGTGCAAGCCATCCCTAGTGAAGCAACCTGGCTTGTCGAGCATGTCATCCCAGGCTGACAGACACTGGATGCCCATTGAATGACACCAATACTTTAGCCAGTTGTTAAAATTGATCATTTTGTCTTTATACTGTGGCATCATTCTTGGTGAGGGTAAGATGCTACTCAAGGTCAGGGTCATACCGGCCTGGGCTACATGATCAGAGAGCTCCTCTATGTCTCTTTTCATGTAGTCCAGGGAGGTATGTCTCAGGTCATTCACACCAGCATGGACAATGACGGAGTCATATTTGTACTTGCTTTGGAGTGACCTGAGTGCTTGTGTTATGTGGCGGATCCTGGCACCTGACAGGCAGCTTACAGTGACCTTCTCCTTGTTCAGCCTGGTGAGTGGGATGTCAGTGTGTCTGACAATAGAGTCACCTATTACAAATGTATTAGGTGTGTTGTTTAGCCTTAAGGGCTGTGACTGTGTGGCATACTGACTTTGTGAACTATGTGATATGTTGGTATTGTTGTGGGGTAGCGGTTGCTTGGATGTCTGCTTTGGAGGTCTCTGCTGCTTGGGCAGATTTTTATTTAGAGCCTCCAAGTATGTTTTTGTGTGTTTATGTGTTTGTTTTTCTGTTGTGATAGGTCTATGCGAGACTGGATTTGTGGTGTGTGTGGTTACCTTCCCCTTCTGACTGACTGTGCCATTATTGGGTTGAGAGAGCTCAGCCTCCAGTTTGCATCTCTCGCATATATTTGAGCTTGTTGGGAGGAGGACAGGGTGGTCTGTGTACATAAGGCAGTTGTAACATTGCCTCAAGATTCCCAGATTCACCAGCTGGACTGGAGAGTAAACCCGAAAATGACTTTTGGACATGCCAGAATAGTATAAGGAACTACTTTTTGACTGATCAAAAAGGACCAATAGGGAGCCAAGTACTTAAAGGGAGTATAAGAGGGTATAGTGCTTTAGTTTATTAGTGCTTACTTATAAGATTACTTATATGAGCAACTGCAGGGCTTTAGAATGATAATAGAGTGCTTACTTTGAGATTTAGAACAGTTCTAAGGGAAAAAGTGAAGAGGAGACTTTGTGGAGCCGGGAATAGTTTAAACCCATTTAAGCGGCGCTGCCCGATGCTGCACTATGCACAAAAGCGTGCAAAACCGCACAAATGCGGCTTTTAAAGCAGGGAAACTGAAAGAGATAGGAATTGACCCAGAGCGGCCAATAAGCAAAACCTGAAATCTGGACTAATCTAGTTCAGCAAAGGCGGGAAATGAGAATTTTTTTTGTTTTTTTCAGGAAACAGCAGAAAAACACACAGAAAACACTGTAAATGCTATAAACAGGCTAGCGCACTTTAGTGTGTAGCCTACAACAGTTATACAATACAAAAACGACTTAAATTTATATAAAACAAGTGCAAAAACTGTAAAAAGCAGAAGGCAAATGCAATTTAAACTTTTTAAAGCACAGATCAGTTAGAAATTTACTTTTTAGGTGGGAGAAGGCAGTCAGAGCAAAAAAACAGAGAAAAAAAATACTTAAATCTGGAAAAGTCTCTCTTGGGTATCTCTGTTGCCTGTATCACTCTGCAGGACACCACAAGGAGCTGTGCAGAGTTGTATACTGGTGCAAAACCACGCAAATGCGGGTTTTAAAGCAGGGAAACTGAAAGCGATTAGGAATTGACCCAAAAACACCCAATAAGCTTCTAGTTTCAGGGCTGAGACCACTCCTCCAGGGACAGATAGGCTGCTCAAAGCTCTCCACTCTCACTGATGAACAGAGAAGCTTCCTCCTATCCAAGTAAGGATATGGGCAACACAGGAAACTATACCACAGTCCGGAATTCAGCAATTGTACATTAACAACTATGTATTTACTTTTGTGGGTCTATATTTTTATCAAACAAGTGAAAGTTTTCACCTCCCTTTATTTTTTATTTATTTATGTATTTATTTGACATTTGTTTACTGAGATAGTCTGACTGGGTCAACAGAATCTGTTTTCAGCAGAAGCCCAGGGAGAAAAGCTCCACATACAGACTTTTAAAACATTGCAAAAACATACTACACATACAGAAATTTAAGACATTAAAACATACTCATGGCATTAAAATTCATTACAATAAACTTCTTGCAAGATTATGAAAAATCACCAGACAATATAACTTGGGACATGTGATCAAGACATTCAATTATAATAGAATAAACGTCTTAAGAGTTCAAATTAAACAACCAAATGTACAGGTTAACAGCACAGAGTGGATGAAAAGCCTATTCCAGAGAATGGGAATTCTCTGAGATACATACCTGTCCCTGTGACATGTCCTACTTACATCTCAAGGAAAATTTAAATCCTTGGATGTGGTAGTTCTGATGCAGTTTGCTTTATGAGTGTGGGAAGAATTAGCCAGGGAATTGTTATGGCTAGGCTTGTATAGACCCTAGGGCTGATAGCCTAGTACCAGCCTATGAACTTATGAACCTATGAATAGGTAAATGGTCCATCAGAGCAGGATCCAAGGATGCCTCCTTTGCTAGGCATAAATTGCATCTTAGCAGTTTGTAGGAAACAGAGTATAGAAATGGGGCTTTGAATCGATCTGCATAGGGCATTGTGTTTACGCCCTGCATTCTTTTTGTGATGAACCACTGTAGACATTCCAATTGCATAGGCATGGTCAGATACATATAGAAGGGAGCATTATACTCAGTGATGGGTCTGATGAGGGCTGAGACAACAGCACAACACCTTATATAGTCCTAGATGCCATGCCCTTACTTTTAAGTTGAGTGACATAGAATAATTTTCTTAATACCTTCGACACATATTGATTGAAAGCTAGGGTGCTATCTACATGAGTCCCTAATTCCCTGACCAATGTGCCATCTTTTAGGGGTATTTAATTGATGGAGTACTTTCTTGAAGTGTCTGACATCCCAAAAATTACTATTATGCATTTCTTGGCATTGAGTTCTGAGCTGTGGCTATGGACTTATCTACTCTATCTTACTTTATATCTGTTTTGTGCATTCTCTGATATTTGTTCATGTTCCTTCATGCTGCTCAATCACAAGAAGCCATCTGACAAGTGTTCTGTTGGTTGGACCAACTTCAGAGGTCCTCTCATGGTAACATAATTCTTATATGTGAGTACTGAGCAAAAACTGGTCCCATACCATATATTAGCTAGCTATAGAACTCCATCTATGACAATGCCTATCTACAGGAACAAGAATCACTTAATATTAAACCAAATGCCATTTTCCTAGGTGATCTTATCTATCCAACTTTAGACTGGAAAGCATACCACCACTAGTGCGCAAGCACAGAGATTCCTGGACTTTGTCAATAAAAATGCCCAGGAACAATTAGTCAGAATACCCACTAGGTAGAATAACATTTTAGATCTTGTCTTTACTAATATGGGAGCATCTTGCACTATCCCTTGTGCATTTTCATCACTTGTTAGGTCTGACCATAACAAGGTCTCCTTTGAAATAAAACTTAAACTAGAGATCCCTTTCACCCAAGGTACCTTGAGAAATTTCTTTAAGACAAGCTGCCTACTCCTAACCTCTACCAAACCCAGTACTGGGTTTAATATTAAGTGATTCTTGTTCCTATAGATAGGCATTATGGCTTTCTTATGTCATAGAGGGAGTTCTATAGTTTGCAAACATATGGCATAGTACCTTTCTGATAGTTATTTTGACATAAAGAATGTTCACCACCACACTAAAGCTGCATGTAAGCAGCTGCACAGATGCTACTGTACCTTGTAAGAACAAATGCAGGGCAAACCCCAGGAGAAAAACACACGGGGAAAACTATAATATCAACAAGCTTTGTCTTCTTCTTCTTTCGGCTTTTCCCAGTTAGGGGTCGCCACAGCGGATCACCTCTCCGCTCATGATTGGCAGTGGAGTTTTACGGTGTCGAGTTGCCAGCCTGGTGCCCAACCTTCCACAGCAGGCCCACACATGCACGCACTCACACCTAGGGCCAATTTAGAGTGTCCAATCTACCCGCAGCATGTTTATAATAAAAGGAAAATAATTTTGACCAAAAGTAAAAAGAGTAATTCCCAGAATGTTAGAGCCCTTGTTACTGAAATAAAGAAACAACTCAGGAGCTTAATAAGATGCACCAAAGCCAAGTTTGAGGCTAAAATATTTAACCAAGCCAAAGACAATTACAAAGCATTTTTAATTATGTTTGTAATCTCAAAAGTACAACACAGCAATGCATTGAGCTGATTGCAAACAATGTTATCTACACTGAGGCTGAAGATATAGCTTACCTATGGCTGATAAATTTAGCTCTAACATTATCCATCTCTTCACTCCAGCTGTCCCTCAAGATATACCTGGAACTGGCTCACCTCCAACTATCACACAAGACCAAGTACAAAAAGTGCTATGAAAAGCTAAAATGACTTCATTGATGGGTCCTGACAATATCATTGGATGCATTTTAAATAGCATAAAGTATGATTTAGCCACACTCCTAATAACACTGTTCAGTCTCAGCCTCCATATGGGTTTTGTACCATGTGACTACAGAACAGCAACAGTTATTCCACTGCAAAAGGGAGGATCTTTCACAGATCCAGCCAATTACAAACCCGTAAGTCTGACCAGCCTCATATGCAAAGGCATGGAAAGACTTACCATGGAACTAATCAATCAGGACATAGGGAACTCCTAAACACTGGACCCATCTCAGTTTGGATTCATCATGCTTACTTAACCAGATTAAGTCAGGTCATGCTTACTTAACTTTGTCAATTTGTTTTGAAAAGGTCACCAAGAGCAATGGATGAACCAAAATGGTACCCACTCCATACCTCAACCTGGCCAAAGCTTTTGACAAAATTCCCCACTCAGGCATAGTAGAAAAGCCGAATAATTTGGGAATAAACCCCATTGTCACTTGTTGGATTGCCAACTGGTGCACAGATTGGATGTAGGAAATCAAAATAGGGGAAGTTACCACCACAAAGAGACTATTCACCCCTAGAGTCCCCCAGAGTTTTGTGCTGGCACCTCTCCTGTTTAGCATCTACTTTTGTGAAGTAAAAGCTAATAACAAAGGGATCTGCTATGTCTGCAGATGATTGCAAGGTAGGAGCAATAATTGAATCCCCAAATGTTTTAGCCATGCTGCACGAATCTTTGTCCAAAATAAATAACTGGTGTCAAAATCATGGACTGAACCTAAATGCCAAAAATATATTATTGTTTCCTTTGGAAAGTCATCTACCCCAGGGAATTACCACATTGACAATACACTGACCCAGCTGTTTGGGATTTGGAAACTCATATGGACAGTGATCTAACTTTTGACCAACATGTCTCAATTGTTGTAAAGAAGTCCTTCTATATTGCACAGCTTATAAACAAAGAGACTCTGTATAGATCTATGGATGCCATTGGCTCCTTTACTCAGCACTCATTAGGTCAATCATTAAATATAATGCCCCTTTGTCATTTATCTGTTCAGTCAATGCAACAACTGGAACCCCCACAGATATACCTTACTAAAAGGATCCAAGGCCTAAACAGCATGTACTACATGGATCCAGTCAAAGCCCTGCTATAATACTCAGTATCCTACAGACTGCTAAGAGGTGGCCTGTATCGGGCATACAAGGCATCTTCCAACTTAATACTTATGGATTTAATTCACATAAGCAAGTCAAAATGCACCAGAAATGCTCAGTCTAGGAATCTAAACCTCTTCTGAACAGCATGGTTTGGAGGAACAGCTATATTTCATAGAGAATACTGCTGCTCTGGAACAGACTCCCATACACATAAAGCAAAGTTCATCTCTGTCCATATTCAAGCGCATCTTGGATCTGTGGATGGGAAGCAGAACAGTTACCCCAAGACTGCCCCGAACTACTAATCGACAGAGGCAGCTCCTAAATGATTTATCCCATGCATGTGTTCCCTCAAATGATTTATGGTACAATCCCAGTTATTTGCATTAGGGGTAATATAAAATTATCAACCATGGGATATGTAAGGACAGTCTCTAACCAAATGGAATAGGTTAATTCAAGCATAAAAAGGGAAATTGGCTAAGCTTACAATGGCCCACAAGGGTAGCTAACCTAGTACTTAACCTATGAACCTATGATGTATCCTCTTTCTGTATCCCTCAAGCATGCCTGTTCATTCACAAATTTTCTAATATGTGCACAAGGAGAAAATAACACATACAGCCAAGAATGTCCATGATATGTTACTTAATGCTAATGGCACTAACCCTAGTTACCCTGGTAGTGAACATATGCCATAATTCAGAGTTAGGGCATGTTTCATTGGATCATAACTGACATGAGTCTTATGGTTGCTGGCATTTTATAACAAGAGATTCCAAACAAAAGAGACAGAGATCCTGTTGATTGTTCCTACTTCCACCCCAAATGTCCCTATCAAAATACTAGTATGTGAGTATTAACACAACATTAATACTTATCAGTTCTGAAATCCTGTTATTCAACAAACAAGTATCTAATCATTCCACACACACACACACACACACACACACACACACACACACACACACACACACACATATATAGAAAAACAGTGAAGCACACACACATATAGAAAAACAGTGAAGCAGCGAGATACACATACCCAGAGAGTTTTTTCTTTTACTTTGGGCTGTGTGTAGCTTTTGTTTTAAAAGTAAGATTAACTATGCAGTTTCATGTCCTTTTCAAAATAAATTGTATATATTCACTTGAACGTATGTTCATAAATGGATAAACAACCAAGCTGCACATGATAATGGTCTTTCAGAAATTCTTACCTGCAGCTTTAGAAAGCATGACGTTTAACCTTCAAGCTTTTCTCCAGTGCATTAGTCAACACTTATTCATAAATGCTGAATAGCATAGTAATTCAGCATGACAACAGTAAACAATGGCTTTATGAAATCCATACCTTTTTAAAGCATAAGTATTGATGAAGACCTCTCAATAAATGAATTCTAAATAAAGATTGGTCAGATGAAAGTTGATGCATTTAAGGTTCCTATGTCATGGCAAATTCAATCTTGTGAGACATTACTGTGTTTCATACAGTTCTATTCCGTAGGTTCTCCAATACCAGCCTGATTGTTATCCTAGAGAAATGCCTTAGGTAATTAGGGGGAGTTTAAGAAGGATATCTGTTATGGAATCACAAGTAACATTAATTTATTTATTCATGCATCATTCATACATTCAGTATAAGTATTTTTTTTCATGGTTGAGGAGAAGATCTGGATCATGTCCAGGCACTCACTGGGCATAAAGAAAAAAGGCTGATCATGTTGAGGATAACAGTCTACTGAAGGACACGCAGGTGTGTACGAGCATGCACACGCACACACACATACACAGACAGACACACACACACACACACACACACACACACACACACACACCCACACACACACACACACATGCACACACGCATGCACACACGCATGCACACACACACTCACATGCACATGTTGATTTTAATGGTTATTATATGCTCTAAACATGGATGTCAAGAAATGCAGCTCCAGAGAAGAGCAAAGTGAAACTCAAGAGGTGAATCTTGACATCCATAGCTACAACTCTGAGCAAGCTGGTTGGATCAGACCAAATCATAATTCTTTACCGTACATATAGTTCCATCTGCTCTGATGTAGTATTAGTTAAAACAAACAAAATGTTTAGGAGCACAGAGTGTTTTATTGGCATTGGAAGTTGTGAAAGTACTAATGTTGTCAGTGGGAAGCAATTCATTGTAGTTTTGATGGATTAACAGATTTATAAACTGTTAAACACTTCAGTCTGCCTTTGTGTGTGGGGGAGAGCAGAGAGAAGAGCTAACGCCTTTTAAAACTTCCTAGGGACAGTTTGTAGTGCATGTTGAGTATGCTCTAGTTTGAGACTAGAGCATATAATCTCTGAAAGCCATGCATAACAGCTCTTATTACGTATCGATGTCAGAGAGGTACATAACAATCTTCTGTTTTTTCCAGTCAGTACACTCCATGTAATATAAATACGATTTCATCAAATGAAAAAGGAGGGTAACTATATTTACACAAATTTAGAGCTTTTAGTTCATTTTTCATTATCATTCCAAAATGAAATGTTAAGTAATTAAGGTGTGTGAAAAAACAGACCAGTGATTTGCCTTATTTATGACTACATGCCAGATTAAATTAAAAAGGCTTTCTAAAAAGACTAAAATGTATGAGAGCAGTTTAGTTGCCATACAAATTAGTGTTTTCTGCTACTTAGAACACTTACTAAGGCATTCATTTAGAAATTATAGGCTGTGATGTGCTAGTACTCATCAAAACTCTGATGCTAAGCCTTTTTTCTTTTGAATAAAAATATATGTATTACATACTTTTCTTGTTTCAACCCAGTTTATCTGTAGTGAAATAATACAGTATGTGGTCAGCGTTCTAGCTCAGAAAAGAAAGAATGTAACATCAAGCTGTTGAGCCCCTGTGGAAGGAAATGCACATGTAATACAAGCACATATGCACGAGCTCGCTCACACACACACACACACACACACACACACACACACACACACACACACACACACACACACACCTTACTTCACTGCTTTACTTGCTTCATAGAAACACAGCAAACAATTCGGATGAAACCTTGTAAATTAGGAACACTGAAGAAAATTCAGACAGATCTCTGTAGCCTAGCCAACTTCCTATATGTTTAGCAGTGCTGTGCAGTCCAGCAGTGCTAAATGATTAGAGCATTACAGAATATCCCACCATGCTTCATTGAAGTATAGCATCCTGAAAACTAAAATTCCAAAAGCACAGTAACGCAAGAGGAACCCTATTTAAAGATTGAAAGATCACCATCTGTAACACAAATCTGCTATAGTAATGACTTTATCACAATTACAAACCTTTATGTAGTTTATGGTGTGCTGTTATGCTTCAAGATTCAGTGAAAAGACAGGCCTGATCATAAACACAAGTTTCTAATACCAGAAAGGTGCATAAAAAGTTTCTATTAGGTACCCATGTCTGATGTGCTCAAGTCTTGCTCTAAAGTTTTAATAGTGGTCATCACAAAAGAGCAGTGAAAAACACAAAGATCTTTTAAAGATGCTGGATCAAAAACTTCTGTAAAGTCAAGAGACTGCCAATTCAAATCCACACTGCATTTTTAAAACCTTTGAATACAGCAGTCTTAATAAGAATTAGTGGTCTCTTAGAGCTAAGCCACTGCATGGTGGGGTGGGAATTTTAACCCCCTACAAGAAATATCTTTTGAGAAACTATGCAATTCCAGTTTCATATATTTGTTTTTTGTTTGAAATGGGAGTACTACACATATCTGTTGCAAAGCTTGCAAAGATCTTCACCACATGTACTAAACACAATCCATGTATCTGCAGAAAATAATAATATAGCCTAAACTGGGTCTATATTAAAAGACTGAAGAGATGTTTCAGCGAACACCTCTTGGTCGACACGTAATGAACGAATGCACTAAAGCGCGAATGCTCAAAACAGTGATTTCTTTCCCTGGAAAAGAAATCACTTGACCATTCCCATGTGTTTGACCCTTTCCTCACTGTAGTGTGATCTCGGAGTTGGTATATTTAGTTATTGGGATGTGGGGGGCACAGCCCCCCACGTTGTTATGTTTTAAAGTGTGTGTATGTGTGTGTGTGTGTGTGTGTGTGTGTGTGTGTGCGTGTGTGCGTGTGTGTGTGTGTGTGTGTGTGTGTGTGTGTGTGTGTGTGTGTGTGTGTGTGTGTGGGTGTGTGTGTTTGCACTAGCGGTTTCTTTCCCAGGGAACGAAACTGCTGTTTTGAGCATTCGCGCTTTAGTGTGTTCACTCATTACGTGTCGACCAAGAGGTGTTTGCTGAAACACCTCTTTGGTCTTTTAATATAGACTCCCTAAATTACCTCATGCACTTGATGCAACATAATGGGCTTGGAAGGCAAAGGAGAAAAATATTTGTCCAAAAATGCTCTGGAGGTTGAAAGAGAAAAGCATGCAACAGTTGGATAAAGGAGAATGTAGGTTAATGATAAATATAGTATGCATCTAGCAAGGATAGAAATAATATGGCAAAATCCCAGTGACCTTAGAAGTATGAATAGCCACATATTGGCACTAAACTTTGCATGATGTTCAAGTTTTTATTCATAAGCATGTTGTATCCTTGCAACTTTTCAGTCTATCAGAAAACTGACAAAATTGGCTTGCCTTTTTCACAGATCTAAAAATATAGCTCACGCATTACACTGAGAGTCTGTCAATTACCAGTAGATCTAAGTTTGATTCAGTATCAGAAACAATTTCTTCTTAGAATGTTTAAGTACAATTTGAAATGCAAAGCAAAACTGCCACTTCATCTGAAAGCATATACATAGTTAGGTTCATTTACTGACCAAAATGAAATCAAGGTTAGAAATATAATAACAGTATGCTCATAACTTTAGATTTTCTATCAGAGCTGGGTTAACATGACCAGTTTAATTTTAGGCATTTCAACTGAAAGTTACAACTCAATGTGTCTTACTTCAATGATTTTGACACCTTTTTTTAAATAAACCTGCTGTATCATTATAGTCCAACTACATACCATGTAATCACGGTTAAGAAAACATCATCATTTATAATGCTGTGTCCTCATAATTAATTAAGATTTTTGTGGGTAAAGGAGATACAATTAAATAAAAACAAAAGGAGATACATTTCTGGAAGGTGTTCAGAATTACAGATAACTTTGCAAATTTGTAGCAAATCTCCTTCCTTTTGAAAAATTCATGTGTAGTCCAGAAAGCTGTACAAAGACTAATCTAACAAATGATTGAGCACTGACCAGTACTGATAACCTTTAAAAGGGCATGTTGTCTGATTGTGAAATAGGGAATGTTGGGAAATCACTGGAAGGTTCAGTATTAAAAGAGATAGGTGGGCATTATGTGCAATGGACAGAGATCCCTAGATCTTGGTTTCCACATGTTACCCTCTGCATAGACAGCATGGTATATCAGCATGCAGGTCATGTCTCTTGAAGACAGAATGAATGCAGTGTAGGTAAGCTAAAACAACAAGATTTAATTGCAAATGAAAATTAGCTTAGCTGCTGATTAAAAAAAATGTCACAGCCCTGGTTTTGTTTTTGGTTGAAAATATGTATAGTGCAAGACATCTAACAAACTAAAATTATTATAGCTTTTACAATGAGTGACTTCATTGTTTATGGAACAGTAAAAAAAAAGTATTAAAGATGTCTCAGGAAAGAGCTATAATAAAATTACAGCTGTGTGTGTGTGTGTGTGTGTGTGTGTGTGCGTGTGTGTGTGCGTGTGTGTGGTGTGTGTGTGTGTGTGTGTGTGTGTGTGTGTGTGTGTGTGTGTGTGTGTGTGTGTGTGTTCTGAGCATGCAGTTGTATGTTCGTCTGTTGTCTGGGAAATGTGTCTATGTGAATATGCTTGCTTGTATGTTTGCATGTTTGGAGTGTGTGTGTGTGTGTGTGTGTGTGTGTGTGTGTGTGTGTGTGTGTGTGTGTGTGTGTGTGTGTCTGTGCACTCGCAATTCTGGTGTATTTGGTTGCATGTGTGTACATGTTTTAAAAAAAAATTTAAATGCTTGTAGTGTGTCTACCTGTTTCTGTGTATTACACTACTGCTGACTTTGTGACATCAGCTTTAAAAACATCATCATCTGCTTATGGTACAAAAATAGCAGTATTTCCTGTTTGAGTACATGAAAAACTGGATACAAACAAATATAATACTCATCATGAGACTGTCAGAAAATGCTAATCTCTAAACTGCTCTTCAGGGTATTACTGATATCCTGTCTGTCTTCCTTAATCTGACTTTTTCTGGTGTTATAATAACAGCTGACTAAGCAGAAAATTTCAGCTGTGATTCAGGTTATGAAAGCTTGTTTGATGAGAACTTTTCAAGTGTCATCATAAAAGCTGACTGGATAAAATTTTGCAGATGTGGATAAGTACATGAACTACAGAACAGCCTAAGGAGTTATGCAGGAAGCCATGGAGCACAGAAATTAAGTGTGATTTGAAGAAATTAAAATTGCAATAATACATTTTCTAGATCTAAGGTGATAAGAGATATTCTTAAGGCATTCAGTTAGATAAGGAGACTGTAGTTTTAATTGCCAATTACCTCTCTGCTACATCAGTATAACATTTTGTTTTTTTGGTCTGCAGGCAGTAAGGGAGCAGTATATTATACATAAAACTTTACATTATTTCAAATAAGGCAGAGGAAGAAAAATGCATCATACACCCAATAATTTGCCAAGTTACCCATCATTGCACATCAAAACAAATATGACCATACTTCAAAATTTTATCACACCATGAATTGTTAGTTCTTCCCTTTCTGAAATGAGGTTTGATAAATGGAGTATGTCTGTTTTATAAAGGAGTGAAGTATAACACCGAATTCTAACCTGATTATACAAATATACGTAGCAAAATATGCAGTATGATTATTGGAGTATGTGTCTATTATACACGAGTGTAGTACAACATAATCTTCTAACATGGTTCTAGCAACATTACCTTTTATGTTTGTGTCTTTCGGCTTTTCCCGGTTAGGGGTCGCCACAGCGGAACTCCGGTCCGCTAATGATTGGTAGTTGATTTTTACGTGCTGAGTTACCAGCCCTGATGCACAACCTTCAACGAAGGTACGCCCATTCACGCATGTCTCCACGCAGAAGACACTCTAGCTGAGAATCAAACCGGACAGCATCTTACTGTGAGGCGACAATGCTACCGCAGCACCACCACCGCGCAACATTACCTTTTAATGCAGTTCTTTATAGTGGAAACAATGCAGTCACTATCACAGCAGCAAAGACATAGGCAACTTTTAGTCAATGAGCCCAGTCGAGTTTGGCTTTGTCAAGGGAAGGTCATACCAACTAAATGTGATGGACTTCTTTGAGAAGGTTACCAAAGCAATGGAAGATGGGAAAATGGTGCATACAGCCTGCCTGAACCTGGCTAAGCAGCTCAATATAATACCTCACTTAGGTGTAGTTGACAAACTCAGTGAACTGGGGATAATATCCTATATAACTCATTGGATTGTGAGCTGACTCAGAGACAGGACACAAGAAGTCAAGATTGTTGAGACCAACTTCACTAACAGACCAGTCACCAGAGAGTTACCTCAGGGCTCCATGCTGGGGCTGCTCCTAATTGGCATCAACTTCTCAGAGGTTAAGGCTAATGTCAAGGGTCTTTGGCTGACCAAGTTCATAGATGACTGCAAATTAAGAGCTATTATATATTCTCCCATGACACAAAAATCTTACAAGAGGGTTTAACACACACAACTGACTGGTGACAAAGTTGGGGATTAAAACTCAGAAGAGGTCAGAAAAGATTGGAAAGAGAGATTAGATAAGCAATTCACAAAGAAACAATGGGAGGACATATGTATGGCTCTCAAATATGCAACAAAGTCTAGAAGATTTATGATTTTTACTTCAAACTGTTTGTATAGGCAGTTTTATACCCCAGTTAAGACACCAAATATTTTTTTCTTCAGATAGATGACAATTATTGTAGGTGTAATGGAGAAGAAAGAGGTAAATGGGAACATATGTTCTGGGAGTGTAATGAGTTGGCAGACTTTAACATTTCCCTACAGAGTACTCTGCTAGAAATATCATGTGTGCATTATTTTTTGAGTCTGGATACAGGATCTGACTTGCTTGACATAATAAAGTCTTGTTAAGTTTAATTCTGGTGGCTGCAAAAAAAAAGCAATTACTAGAAAATTAAAATCAAAGTCTAAACCAACTTAATTTGATGTAGTGAATATTGTAACAGATATAAAAGAACAGGAAGTGAGATTTTTAGAAAAGGGCAGGAGCAAATTACATAGAAAATATGGAAATTGTGGAAACAATACATGCAGAAAAATGTTTTGAAGGAGAATGAATGAGGTTGAAGAAAAGGAAGGAATTCAACAATTTATGTAATATTGGATTGATTATATTGTATAGAGGAATATATGTGATACATAATGTCTGTAAATGTGAACTTGTTAATATAGTTTGTTTACTTTTATATGAATTTAAGTTTGCTTATGTCACAAGTGATAATTCAATAAAGGTATTTAAAAAAAAGTCATAGACTAAAACTCATGACAAGAAATACATTATAGTGTCTTTTGGGAAAACTTCCACCCAAGCTATTTACTCCATTGATAGGACACCCCTAAGAGCTAACCTGGTAGTCAGAGATCTGGGAAAAGAAATCTGGCCTTTGTCCAACATCCAGCCAAGGTGGTAAGAAATCATTCTATGTTGACCAACTTATAAGTAAGGGCATGACATCCAGGTCTAAGGAAGTCATTGTGCCACTTTATTCAACCCTTATCAGACCCCTCACTGAGTGTAATTCCCCCCTTTGGCATGTACTTGACCAAACATATGCAACAGCTGGAATGCCTGCAAAGGTTCCTTACCAGGAGAATCCAGAGTATAAGAAACATTGTCCTATACAGATTGCCTTAAAGCCCTATCACTATACTCTGTTTCCTACAAGTTACTGAAAGGCAATCTATGGCTGGCATGCAAGACATCCTCAGATCCAGCTCTGACAGACTTTTTGCACATCTGGAAAATGAACAGCATCAGAACCACAAGATTCAAGGATCTGTATTTTGCTTGTGACATAAATAAGACATGTTGGCAAGACAGATATGTGTCTCAGAGGATCTCCATGCTCTGGAACAGGGTCTTCAACCATGTGAAGTAGAGTCCATCCATAACCCTATTTAAGCATAACCTTGACCAAAGGATGAGAAATCAAAAATTCACTGGAGGTCTGGCCCACATGTCTCTGATAGAATGAGGGAAACATTAATGCCCAAACTAACATACACTCCACATAACCTCTTGAAACCTCCTAACTAACATACCTCCTCCTAATAAACACCCATGATACATAAGCACATGATTAGGTTGGATTGCAAGACTATGCTTATAAAGGCCCTGGTAATAATTAGTCTATTGTTTACATATGAACTTATGAACCTATGAACAAGCAATGCATTTTTAAGGGGTGCACATATAACAGGTTTTGTATCTCACACATAATAATTCTGTTAGTTTGCAAAAATTAGGTTTACTAACTGAATGACATGAGGTGGAGTGTATGAAAAGACAAATCTATGGACTGGCGTAATTACGTATTTTAAGAGTTTCTTTGTTATGGGGCTTTGCCAACACAGGCCATGAAGCAGTGAACCTTCACCACCTTTACCACTGCCATAAAATAGAATTACTTTGGTGGTTGTTCCTCCATATGTAAAAGAAACAGTGACTTTGGTGAGTTAGTGATTGACACAATTAACCATAATTATTCAATAGTCATTGGAAAAAAATATTCAGGAGTTATACAACTTGACACCCAAACTACATGGCAGAGTTTTCAGGATCCTTACATTTCTGGTTTAAGCTTCTGTGTTCCAGATTTCTTTTATGTTGCTATAGCATGTACCTCTGTTAACATGTTCTTCTGGACATCATTATAAATATGCTATTTCAGACAAGAAATCTAATAATATTAATGTTGATGCCAGGTAGCAGTCACATTGCCCCCTCTTTAATCTTATTGCTCACTCTCTTAGCTTTCTTAACCTTGTAACTACTCTCCACATCTCCACCTTGTATATTTATTTATTTTTATTTATTGCATTTGTTAAACAGGATAGGCTGACTAGAGAGAAACCCATTTTCACTGTAGGCCTGAGGGGAAAAGCTCCAGAGAGTTTCATTTAATACATTAACAAGTTAAGCTCAGTTTTTTCAGTTAGAAACATTGTACAACATTACATAGGATGTTCAGATGTACTTATAATAACAATACAAATAATAATATAAAAACATACATTTAACAGACAAACAAACACAGATAATTCAAAAGTAAAATCATTGCATACTATTCAGATTATAAGATTAGATTTGCTTCCTACTTTAATTCTGTTCTTCCCTTTTCTATTCCAGTTATATAACTGTAAATATATATGGTTTGTTAGACCTCCTGTGTGTACATTGTCAAATTGTCTATGCATATTCATAAATGTAAACCATTGTTATTTGCATGCTGTACATTTTTGTTACTTTATGAGGCAAGCCAGGGTGAGCCTGTTACTGGCTGTTACTGATCAGTGTTCTACCCCAGTAAATAAATTCAAATAAAAATAAAATTAAATTAAATAAAAATGTCATTGCCTTTATACGTGAAGACAGCTTAATTTAGTCTGTATTATATTTCTATGTATACCTTGTTTTATACTTAATTCTTTACTCTTATAAAGCATTTTTTCTAGCATGACAACTACCTACAATTTTATTTTGCACCTTGTGGTTAGAAGTAGATTGATTCTGAAATTATTTCTGAATGAAGTTTGTCCCGTTAATTATAATAAGTATGACTGTGTGATCATACGGCTTTTTACATTATCAAAGCAACAGAATCAAAATTATTACAATTTGTGTTTTATCAAATGTCTCTAAAAGGAGTGTCGGCCATCCTTCTATAGCAATAAGAGAAAATTACTTTCCAGCACTTTAGTATGCATAAGTATCTTAAATGAAATACAATATTTGATAAATTATTTGATAAATTTATCTTGAACATTTTATATAATTACTAAACATCATTATCTATGTTTTCACACTTCAGTATACAGATGTTCTGTTTCTTTGTCCTTTCGTTTTTTTGGTTCATTGTAACACGCCATTTTTCTTAGTAATTTAGTTTTGGACCCTTTTGGTTTTGCTTTTACATTGTACTTATAAACACCAAATTTGCAACATGTTAAAAATGAGTCCCTATCAGTTCAGCGAAAAATCAGTTCAGCGAACAGCATTTTCAGTGTGCTTACATCGAACATGCCATTCATCGAACTGTTCATACAGAGATTGCGATATAATGAGGATCAGGAAATTTGCCCTTTCCTCACTGTAGTGCATTCTCAAAGTTGATATATATATAATTAGCAGGGGGTGAGCAGAATTTGATGAATGGCAATTCCGATGAAATGTCACTTCGATGAAGTGATAAAGACCCATTAAAAAAATGGCCTAATGAGGGAAGTGCAAAGTCAGAGTAGACCATTTCTATTTCTAGAAATCCATCTATCCACAAACCCTTTTCCCAATTTTGCACATGGGGTCAGGGTGTAACTTCAACAATCATCTAGAGCCAAAGTTTATACCACCAGGTGACTAGCCCTGCCATGAAAGTTCTTCCACACCACACACTTGCACATGCATTCACATCTATCACCAATTTAGAGTGGCCATCCCAACTACTGCATGTCTTTGAAATGTGGGAGGAAACTGGATCACCCTGAGGCAACCCACACTAGCACAAGGAGGACATGTAGACCCTGCACAGAAGGCACCCCAATTGAGAACTGAACTGTGGAACCTCTTGCTGTGAGGTGACAACACTATCCACTGTGCCACTATTTCTAGCAATAATGAAGTAAAAAAATACACATAGCTTCTGCTTTTGTTAGAATTGTTGCAGTTGTCATTATAATGTACTTCCTACTTTTAGTAATTATTCTTGTAAGATAGTTTCCTTGAAGCAATGCTGAAGCTATGTACTGTAAATGTATAAATACATTACTTGACATATACTGATTTTAAGATTTCCTTGTATGCTAGTTATTAATGATGTTATGGTTTATAACAACATATATATTATAATGCACTCTATAAATGAACTCTGAATATTTGTTTACATACTCAACTCAAGGAAAGGCGAGCCTTATTCCAATAGGCAGTCCTAGTTAATTAACTTGTCAGGGTAGGTAGTAGCAAAGATAGTTTGGCTTCTACTGCAGTGCTTACATTATGTTACGTGTTATCATTTTCTAATAATTCCAAGATGCTAGAAGTAATAGGAAACCTGGGATATGCTATTTTACACCAGAAATTCCTTGCTTGCTTTTCTCAAATTTTATAAACAGGATGGTGCAGTGGTGCACTGGTAGCATTGTTGCCTCACAGCAAGAGGTTATCCAGTTTGATTCTCTGCTGGAGTGCCTTCTGTGCAGAGTCTGCATGTTCTCCCTGCATTTGTGTGGATTTTCTCCAGGTACTCTGATTTTCTCCCATGTTACAAAGACATGCATCTGGAGCATTTCTCCCTGGGCCTCCGCTGAAAATGGGCTTCATTCCAAGTCAGACTTTAATGGTAAACAAATGTTAAATAAATAATAAATAAATGACAAATTACTGATTGACCTCTGATGAGAAGATTCAAGTCTTAGCCTTATAAATGTGAATTTGAAGAATATAATTTTTGCATGTATAAGATATTAAACTGTTCCTTTACAGACCATTTATACATATTTGTTAGATGATTGTTTACATACTTAGATGGTTTCATAAGAACACCCTCACCTCAGGCTTCATGCCCACTGAGTGGCGCACAGCTACAGTTATCTCACTCCACAAAGGGGGATCCAACTTGGATCCCGGGAACTACCGCCCCATCAGTCTGACAAACCTGATCTGCAAGGCCATGGAACATATTATCATGGAACTTATAAACAAAGACATTGGCAACCTTAAAACACTGGACTCTACCCAGTTTGGGTTCGTGAAGGGCCGATCTTGTCTCCTGAACCTTACTGACTTCTTTGAATCAGTCTCCAGAGCTGTGGACGAGAGTAAGGCAATCCACACAGCCTTTCTGGACCTCGTCCATGCCTTTGACACCATTCCCCACTCTGGAATCATAGATAAACTTACTAAGCTGGGCATTAATCCCTATGTCACTCAATGGGTTGCTAACTGGCTTACTGACAGAACCCACACTGTAAAAGTAGCTGACTCCAAATCCAGCTCCAGACAAGTGACAAGTGGAGTACCTCAGGGTTCAGTCCTAGGACCTCTCTTGTTTGGCATCTACTTCTCCGAAGTACAGGCCAACACTAGGGGACTGGCTAATAAAGTTTGCAGATGACTGCAAACTGGGAGCCATTATTGAATCCCCAAATGATGTGGATACTCTAGAAAATGGCCTTACAGAAACAGATGCTTGGTGCCAGAGCCATGGGCCCAAGCTCAATGCCAAGAAATGTATAGTTATCCCCTTTGGGAAAAAACATGTACCCATGAATTATAACATAGGTGGCAGTACACTAAACACTGAAAGTGTGATAAGAGACTTAGGGACACAGGTGGACAGTGGTCTCACCTTCAATAACCACATCGTCACAACAGTCAGGAAATCCTTCTATGTGGCACACCTCATCAATAAGGGCTTTTCATCCAGAAAAAAGGAGGTCATTGTCCCAATGTACTCATCCCTCATTAAACCCATTATAGAATACAACGCCCCATTTGGTATGTACCTCTCAAGACATCTGCAACAACTGGAAAGGCCGCAGAAATACCTCACTAAAAGAATCACAGGCCTAAAGCAGATGCCCTATGCTGACCACCTTAAAAAACTCCAGCTATACTCTGTCGCATATCGTCAACTCCGAGGCGATCTCTGCTTAACATACAAGGCCATGTCAAACCCAGAGCTGTTGGACATGCTACACTTAAAGAAATCCCAATCCCTCAGAGCCACATGCTCCAGAGATCTAAATCTTGTCATCACAATAAACAAAACATGCTGGAGGGATAGGTTTCTGACCCAGAGACTCCCCAGACTCTGGAAAAGACTGCCCATACATGTCAAGCAGAGTGCCCCTTTGGCCCTCTTCAAAAGGAACCTTGATGATTGGATGGGAGAAAGGAAGTTCACCCCGGGGATCACATCAGTTGCCTGCTAGACAGGGGTCCAGGGAAGTAAATAGTGTGGGGAGAAATAGCCAGGGAATTGTTATGGCTAGGCTTGTATAGGCCCTAGGGCCGATAGCCTAGTACCAACCTATGAACCTATGAACCTATATGGTGCAGAACTGTTTTCCAAACCTACCTCTTCTGTAATTGAAAGATTCAGAAAAGTGCTATATAAATCCAGCAATCATGGAATGCTCGTATTTAATTTTGTGAAAGTAGCCTAAGTAAGATGAGCAGTGTCTAATCTTAGGTAAGGCAAGCAGTGTCTAAATGTTGTTATTTCAAAGTTCACTTGAGTAGGTTGCTGTACCTTTACAAATCATAAAGAAATTAAAGAAGATTAACTTACTGGTGATGCCATGAAGCCTGCAGATTGTTTTCCCATTTCATGGTACTATTGGTTAATGAGCTACTTAGTAATTTCAATTTTTCCATTAAGGCAGGCCACTCACAAGAATAAGACTTCATGTTGGTATCACCAAAATACAAAGAGGAGGTCGTAAATGTCTGCAGAAAACTGATACTTATAGGTTCGTAGGTTCATAGGTGTGTACTAGGCTAATGGATCTGGAGCCTTTACAAGCCTAGACCATAAAAGTACCCTGGCATCGTGCCACCAGACCTTAGTTCCCAGTGCCTCTGTTGAGTAAAGCCACTGGAATGATCCCCTGGGGTGCATTTTCTATTTCCCATCCACTCATCAAGATTTCTATTGAAGAAGGCCAGTGAGGTGCTCTGTTTTGACATGTATGGGAAGTCTGTTCCATAGCATGGGCAGTGTCTGGGTTATGAACCTGTCCCTCCAGCACATTCTGTTGATTGTGGTAGTGAGATTGATCTCTCCAGAGCATGTAGTGCAGAGGGATTTGGATTTCTTTAGATGTATCATTTCTAACAGAGCTGGGTCAGACATGGCTTTGTAAGTCAAACATAGAGCGCCTCTAAGTAGGTGATATGAGACATAGAATAGCCGGAGTTTTTTGAGTCTGTCGATATAGGACAAGTGTTTAAGGCCTAGGATCCTCTTTGTGAGGTACTTTTGGGGCCTCTCCAGTTGTTGTAGGTGTCTAGTGAGGTGCATGCCAAATGGGACATTGTACTCGATAACTGGCCTAATGAGGGAAGAGTAGAGGGAGACAATGACCTCTTTCTTCCTGGATGCAAAACCCTTAGTAATGAGATGTGCCACATAGAAGGACTTTCTGACCACAGTGGCAATGTGGTGGTCAAAAGAGAGGTTGCTGTCAACCTGTGTTTCCAGATCTCTTATGATGCCTTCTGTGATCAGTGGACTACCATCAATGCGGTAATTCATGGGAACTGAGTTTTTCCCAAATGGGATGATGACAGAACTGAGTTTTTCCCAAATGGGATGATGACACATTTTTTGGCATTGAGCTTAACGTCGTGGTTCTGACACTAGTCATTGGTCTCAGTGAGGCCTCTCTGTAAGATGTCAGCATCACTTGGGGAGTTAATTATGGCTCCCAACTTGCAATCGTCTGTGAACTTTGTCAGCCAGAGACCCTTTGTGTTGGCCTGGACTTCAGAGAAGTAGATACTAAAAAAAAAAAAAGTAGATACTTGCATGCAAAAATTTAAGAAGGCTGGTATTCAAATGAGTGACCCTATAACTAGTACTCCTTCTGAAACAAATGCTGAGTAATATGTATAAGAAAAAAATACAAGGATCAGCCCAAGTGAAATCATGTAAGACAACTCAGTCCTAAATAATAATCTTATCCAAACCAGGCAAGGACCCACATAAATCTGAAAATTCCCATACGGTTTCACTTATTATTACTGATGCTATACTATATGGCAAAGTATTGGCAAATAGACTTAAGTCCTCTATTACCTCCTCTATATATATGAATCCCAGGCAGGTTTTGTAAACTGAGGGTTGAGAACTGATCATATGCAAGCCTTTTTGCCTTTAATGAAGAATGAACATTGACATTTTGGACCATTTGATGGCATATTTGTGGATTTTGAGAGAACTTTCTGCACTGTTATATGGTGATACTTATGGGATATTTTAGATGTTTGTGATATTTTACCTGTTTATATCACTGTCATAAAGGTGTTGCATTGTCTGTTTATACCCTATGTCTTAGCAGGCACTGCAAATTCAAAGAGTTTTCCCCTTAAAAAAAGGTACAAGACTAGGCTGTTCATACTCCCTCCATTTGTTACTACTACCTACCAGAGAGCAGACCATCTGATCTTAGAAGACCCCCACCTCAGTATCTTCAGGAGAATTGCTTACTACCCAGCCTTGAGGGCTGGCAAGTGGGGGTTGAAGGGGTAAACATGTTGATGCTTGCTGATGATTGTTTGAACTAACAAGATGCCCAGTGAAAGATCCCCCCTTTTGTACTACCTGTTCTCTAGGTATTCTAATATTGGTGGTCTCAAAGTGAATTCAATACATTTAAAATACTACCTATAAATGCAGCAGCCATTAATCTTAGTAAGAAGGAGCATTAGCTGTTGTGTCATATTCCCCAAGTATTTAGGTATAGAACTGTATGCTAGCATGACAGTTTCTATAACAGCCAACCTGATTAAGTTGTGCTCAGAGTTATATATGTTTGTGTATTCCCAGAATAAGCTGCAGTTACCTTTTGTAAGTAGGATCTATACCTGAAAATAATGTTTTCCTCTAACTGTTACTATTTGTAAGTCATATCACTACCTCTCCATTCCATTATTGGCTTAATTGCATCCAAATATTAATGTTAACCTTTATATAGCAGTCAGGTAGGGACAAAGGTGGACAATATTTTCCAGCTGTTTAAAAGTACACGGGTACTTTTACATAAATTCTTTGCCTCATAGAACATCATTACAAGCTTGTGGGTCAGTATTAAGGCTAATAACCTTCATACCTGTTCATAACTAGGTTTATTGTGGTATAGTAAATCCTTGCCAAAGATCGTAAAATGTTACCATAGTATACGGGTTACCCATAAGCACATCATGTTGTTATGGAAAGCTTGTGGCAATCCCTTTTTAGGTATGACTGATGTCCCTTTTTCGAGGGATCTGACTTGCAAGAGAGGTAATTGTCCCCTTGACTGGTTGGAACTGCATGTGAAGGGGAATATGCTTACTGTTTCAATTACTCCAAAATTTGAATAAGAGGATTAGTTTGATTACATTTCAAGTTTTGTCTGATACCTATTTCCTTCCTTCAAAAGATTGTTAGAAATGTCTTTAGTTTAGGTATGCCATTTTTGTCTACAACTCAACT